>NW_026689787.1:215000-337500 GCF_943734765.1 Anopheles ziemanni | reverse complement strand
GCATCCATGACTGCCATAACGTAAGCCGCCGCTGTGCGCGTATACCCGTTCCCCGTAGGGAGGAGCAAGCCGCCGCTTAGAGACGAAGCATAAAGTGTCCTCATTCCACATAGGGCAAGCTGGATGAATCCATTTTACCCAGGACGGCCGAAGCGGCGTGGACCAGGGGAGAACTGAACTTTATACTTCACACCACAGTAAGTCTACGTGTCCTCTTCCACATAGGGCAAGCTAGAACTAACTATCTTACCCAGGACTGCCGAAGCAGCGTGGACCAGGGGAGGAACACACTTTTCATAGAAACGTAAGGCATCCATGACTGCCATAGTGCGTAAGCCGCCGCTGTGCGCGTAAACCCGTTCCCCGTAGGGAGGAGTCAAGCCGCCGCTTAGAGACGAAGTATGAAGTGTCCTCTTCCACATAGGGCAAGCTAGAATGAACTATCTTACCCAGGACCGCCGAAGCAGCGTGGACCAGGGGAGAACTGAACTTTATACTTCACACCACAGTATTGAGTAATGTGCCCTCTTCCACATAGGGCAAGCTGGAATGTTCCATTTTACCCAGGACGGCCGAAGCGGCGTGGACCAGTGGAGGACTACACAATCATGAGGTTTGATATCGACTTGTGTGTTTCAATAGGATACCGATGGTATGGTTTGAACCGATTTGATTTAGCCATTCTGAAGTCATCACTTGGTTGAAGCGCTGAACTAGGGAGGCATCGTTTACATATATATTGGTTTTCGCATGCTCTACTAGGTTAATGTCATGAGGTTGGCTATCGAGCATGCCCAAGTGATGACTTGATTGTGTGCTTGCTTGAATTCTTCACATTTCATACCATCGGTTAGTTGTCGAATCATTCCTCGATCATAACCTTCGTTCTTGGTTCATGTATGCTCTCTTCCACATAGGGCAAGCTAGAATTAACTATCTTACCCAGGACCGCCGAAGCAGCGTGGACCAGGGGAGAACTATACTTTGTCTTGTATGCCCTCTTCCACATAGGGCAAGCTAGAACTAACTATCTTACCCAGGACCGCCGAAGCAGCGTGGACCAGTGGAGGACTATACTTTGTTCATAACACCACAGTATTAAGTATGGTGTCCTCTTCCACATAGGGCAAGCTAGAATTAACTATCTTACCCAGGACCGCCGAAGCAGTGTGGACCAGGGGAGGACTATACTTTATACTTCACACACTAGCCATATTGAAGTCATCACTTGGTTGAAGCACTGAACTAGGGCGAGTCTATCGTTTACTTTGCATTGGGATAATACGCTGCATGCTCTCTTAGGTTAATGTCATGTGGTTGGCTATAGAGCATGCCCAAGTGATGACTTTGTTTAAAGCTCAACAGGTAGAGTATTATGTCCTCTTCCACATAGGGCAAGCTAGAATTAACTATCTTACCCAGGACCGCCGGAGCAGCGTGGACCAGGGGAGAACTATACTTTGTCTTGTATGCCCTCTTCCACATAGGGCAAGCTAGAATTAACTATCTTACCCAGGACTGCAAAGCAGCGTGGACCAGTGGAGGACTATACTTTGTTCATTACACCACAGTATTAAGTATGGTGTCCTCTTCCACATAGGGCAAGCTAGAACTAACTATCTTACCCAGGACCGCCGAAGCAGTGTGGACCAGGGGAGGACTATACTTTATACTTCACACACTAGCCATACTGAAGTCATCACTTGGTTGAAGCGCTGAACTACGGCGGGGTAATCGTTTACAGGTTATAATCATATAGCTGCATGCTCATTAGTAGATAATGGAATATTGTATGGCAATATGAGCATGCCCAAGTGATGACTTTGTTTCAAGCTCAACAGGTAGGGTATTGAGTCCTCTTCCACATAGGGCAAGCTAGAATGAACTATCTTACCCAGGACCGCCGGAGCAGCGTGGACCAGTGGAGGACTCTATACTTTATACTTCACACCACAGTATTGAGTACGACTTGCATAAAGCCCCTAATGAGAACCACGAGGGCTCTCTCAATGTAGAACCACGAGGGCTCTAGTACCGATTCTCTCGGTACGGCTTGGTCCGTGTTCCTTTATGCTTGTACTCTAAGTATTAAGTATTGTGTCCTCTTCCACATAGGGCAAGCTAGAACTAACTATCTTACCCAGGACCGCCGAAGCAGTGTGGACCAGGGGAGGACTATACTTTATACTTCACACACTAGCCATACTGAAGTCATCACTTGGTGGGGGTGAACTACGGCGGTATCTATCGTTTTGGTTCGGTCTATATAGGGTCGCTTGCATGCTCATTCGAATATAATGTAATTGTGTATGGCAATATGAGCATGCCCAAGTGATGACTTTGTTTCAAGCTCAACAGGTAGGGTATTGAGTCCTCTTCCACATAGGGCAAGCTAGAATGAACTATCTTACCCAGGACCGCCGGAGCAGCGTGGACCAGTGGAGGACTCTATACTTTATACTTCACACCACAGTATTGAGTACTTCTTGCATAAAGCCCCTAATGAGAACCACGAGGGCTCTCTCAATGTAGAACCACAAGGGCTCTAGTACCGATTCTCTCGGTACGGCTTGGTCCGTGTTCCTTTATGCTTGTACTCTTAGAAAGTCTCAACCCGGAGGTCTTGACTTTGATTGTCATAGTTGGACTACGACGGGGTATCCGACTCATCGAATACCCCAGAAGCACACCATCTTTCGGGTAGGCGGTACGCGTACCTCCGGACGCGGAAGTCTCAACCCGGAGGTCTTGACTTTGTATTGTCATAGTTGGACTACGACGGGGTATCCGACTCATCGAATACCCCAGAAGCACACCATCTTTCGGGTAGGCGGTACGCGTACCTCCGGACGCGGAAGTCTCAACCCGGAGGTCTTGACTTTGATTGTCATAGTTGGACTACGACGGGGCATCCGACCATTGCTGATCGAACACCCCTGATTCACCATCTTTCGGGTAGGCGGTACGCGTACCTCCGGACGCGGAAGTCTCAACCCGGAGGTCTCGACTTTGATTGTCATAGTTGGACTACGACGGGGTATCCGACTCATCGAATACCCCAGAAGCACACCATCTTTCGGGTAGGCGGTACGCGTACCTCCGGACGCGGAAGTCTCAACCCGGAGGTCTTGACTTTGATTGTCATAGTTGGACTACGACGGGGTATCCGACTCATCGAATACCCCAGAAGCACACCATCTTTCGGGTAGGCGGTACGCGTACCTCCGGACGCGGAAAGTCTCAACCCGGAGGTCTTGACTTTGGTTGTCATAGTTGGACTATGACGGGGCATCCGACCATTGCTGATCGAACACCCCTGTTACACCATCTTTCGGATAGGCGGTGCGCGACACCACCGACGCGGAAAGTCTCAACCCGGAGGTCTTGACTTTGTATTGTTGGATAGTCCTCTTCCACTATAGGGCAAGCTGGAAATATTCCATTTTACCCAGGACTGCCGAGGCAGCGTGGACCAGGGGAGAACTTCACGGAATCTTCAGGCATCCATGATTGCCATAGTGCGTAAGCCGCCGCTGTGCGCGTCAACTCGTTCCCCGTGAGGAGGAGTCTAGCCGCCGCTAAAAGACGAAGCATTAAGTGTCCTCATTCCACTATAGGGCAAGCTAGAATTAACTATCTTACCCAGGACCGCCGAAGCAGCGTGGACCAGGCGAGGACTACTTTATACTTCACACCACAGTATTGAGTACGACTTGCATAAAGCCCCTAATGAGAACCACGAGGGCTCTCTCAATGTAGAACCACGAGGGCTCTAGTACCGATTCTCTCGGTACGGCTTGGTCCGTGTTCCTTTATGCTTGTACTCGCGGAAAGTCTCAACCCGGAGGTCTTGACTTTGATTGTCATAGTTGGACTACGACGGGGCATCCGACCATTGCTGACCGAACACCCCTGATTCATCATCTTTCGGATAGGAGGTGCGCCCACCTCCGACGCGGAAGTCTCAACCCGGAGGTTCGGACTTAGAGTTTTTCCCATTTAAAAGTTTTTCTCTTAGCCATACTGAAGTCATCACTTGGTGAACGATTGAACTAGGGCGGGTTAATCGTTTATAGGTATCATGTGGTTTGCATGCTCTCTTAGGTTAAGGTCATGTGGTTGGCTATCGAGCATGCCCAAGTGATGACTTTGTTTCACGCTTGCTTGATTTCTTCATGATTCCCTGTTATATAGTGTAATCATTCGAGAACAGGGAATCTTTGGTTTTGCTCAACAGGTATTGGATGTCAACTTGGTATCTAGATCGCATTAAGTCTCAACCCTTAGGTTCGGACTTGTATAGTGACATCTTGTTACGGTCTTGAGTCTCAACCCGCAGGTTCGGACTACTTAGTGTTTGATCGAATATAATATGGCAACTTGTGCCTAAGTCTCAACCCGCAGGTTCGGACTTCTGTTTATTTGGCCAATGTATGTATAAGGCAACTTGTGCCTAAGTCTCAACCCGCAGGTTCGGACTTGTGTATTTGTTCGAAGTCATGTATAAGGCAACGTGTGCCTAAGTCTCAACCCGCAGGTTCGGACTTGTTAGTGTTTCGTCAACTTTCATATGGCAACTTGTGCCTAAGTCTCAACCCGCAGGTTCGGACTTGTGTATTTGTTCGAAGTCATGTATAAGGCAACTTGTGCCTAAGTCTCAACCCGCAGGTTCGGACTTGTGTATTTGTTCGAAGTCATGTATAAGGCAACGTGTGCCTAAGTCTCAACCCGCAGGTTCGGACTTGTTAGTGTTTCGTCAACTTTCATATGGCAACTTGTGCCTGAGTCTCAACCCGCAGGTTCGGACTTCTATAGTGTTTCGTCAATTATCATATGGCAACTTGTGCCGAAGTCTCAACCCGCAGGTTCGGACTTCTGGAAGGATCACTTGGCCACTAATGATCCTTCCGCAGGTTCACCTACGGAAACCTTGTTACGACTTTTACTTCCTCTAAATCATCAAGTTCGGTCAACTTCGATAAAGCAGACGCGGTTCACGAGGATCCAGCGAACGATCATCTCCAAAGACCTCACTAAATAATCCATCGGTAGTAGCGACGGGCGGTGTGTACAAAGGGCAGGGACGTATTCAACGCTGGCTGATGACCAGCACTTACTAGAAGTTCCGAGTTCATATGGACCATTGCAATCCATAATCCCTACTAAGTGAGTATTTGAGTGATTTCCCGTTCCTCTCGGAATAGGAGACACGCTGCTACCCACATTGTAGCACGCGTGTAGCCCAGAACATCTAAGGGCATCACGGACCTGTTATCGCTCGATCTCATTTTGCTAAACACAAATTGTCCTGCTAAGCAGCGTACCGTAAGTGCACTTGCGCACACGAACAGCGAAGGTGTCAGGTCATACTCCACCGAAAGGTCCTAACCCGTTCCAATCGGCATCGACGCATTAACGCTGACTGCGTTCTAGTTAGCATATGTGAGTCACGTTCGTTATCGGAATTAACCAGACAAATCAATCCACGAACTAAGAACGGCCATGCACCACTACCCTTAAATTTGAGAAAGAGCTATTAATCTGTCTCACCTCCATAAGTTCGGACCTGGTAAGTTTTCCCGTGTTGAGTCAAATTGAACCGCAAGCTCCATTTCATTGTGGTGCCCTTCCGTCAATTCCTTTAAGTTTCAACTTTGCAACCATACTTCCCCCGGAACCTGACTTTGGTTTCCCGGAAGCTACTGAGAGCACCTGGTTGTAGCGTCTCCCAATTGCTAGTTGGCATCGTTTACGGTTAGAACTAGGGCGGTATCTAATCGCCTTCGATCCTCTAACTTTCGTTCTTGATTAAAGAAAGCATCCTTGACAAATGCCTTCGCTTTAGTTAGTCTTACGACGGTCTACGAATTTCACCTCTCGCGCCGTAATACTAGTGTCCCCAACTACTTCTGTTAATCATTACCTCCGGTCTGAGTACAAACCAATGAAAGATTAGACCAAGGTCGTATTCCATTATTCCATGCAAGATTATTCTAGGGCGTTTGGGCACCCTGCTTTAAGCACTCTAATTTGTTCAAGGTAAACGTGAGCGGTCGAGCTCTATGTTACACTTGCACCCGTTGAAGGGCACACCATGACACAGACTTGGTGCCCTACCACACCATTGAGTCGCAACCAGATTCCGACTTGGCCCACCGACCACGGGTTGACCGGGTCGGCGGAGCCGGACTGTGTTGGACAAGTATCAACTTCGAACGTTTTAACCGCAACAATTTTAATATACGCTAGTGGAGCTGGAATTACCGCGGCTGCTGGCACCAGACTTGCCCTCCACTTGATCCTCGTAGAAGGATTTATGCTCTACTCATTCCAATTATGAAACATCATTAAAGAGTTTCATATTGTTATTTCTCGTCACTACCTCCCCGTCCCGGGATTGGGTAATTTACGCGCCTGCTGCCTTCCTTGGATGTGGTAGCCATTTCTCAGGCTCCCTCTCCGGAATCGAACCCTGATTCCCCGTTACCCGTTGCAACCATGGTAGTCCTCTATACTACCATCCATAGTTGATAGGGCAGATATTTGCGAGATCTGTCGTCGGTGCGAGACCATACGATCAGCATCATTATCCAGACTTCAACTCAATGACACGGAGAACCCGCGATTGGTTTGACTAATAAGTGCACCAGTTCCCGCGAGGGTCCTGGCATGTTGCATGTATTAGCTCTAGATTTTCCACAGTTATCCAAGTAACTAGGTTGATGATCTCGTAAATTATAGCTGTTATACTGAGCCTTATGCGGTTTCACATTAAATCTGTTTGTACTTAGACATGCATGGCTTAACCTTTGAGACGAGCGTATATTACTGGTAGGATCAACCAGAATTCCGACTTTGCGTTCGAATGTTCATTGTCCCATTGCACCCGGAGGAGCAAACACCACGTTCTATATGTTGTCAAGTCCGGTAGCACACGGGAGGCGAGCCCCCGTGCGAACCTCATTGCCCTCGTATCACACACACCCGATGCACCGGACAGGCACTTGAGCGGCATTCGACTCCGCTAAGCGCTCGTGCGCCCGATTGTGCATGCGCTGACGGGGCCTTCATACCCCTACCACAGCGACCTTATGCCAAACTTCCATGAATACTTAGGTGAGCTGACAAGGGCCTTCATTTCCCTACCATCAACTAAAGGACACGCTAGGCGCGTCCGATCATTGCAACTGCGGGGCTTTCATACCCCAATCACCACAGTACGCAATTCACCAGAGTTTAATCACAACCCCCCCGGACATGGCACACTATTAACTTGCAACAAAACTTAGTGTGTGCCGGGCACATCGGTTCCACAAAATCATTCCCGATGTACCCCAATTGGGGTTGTGAACGCATCCATGGTCCTCTGACACACCCAACCAAGCGTGGATACTACATACCTCAAACACCCAGTACACTAACAGACAAATCAACATATGGTTGCTTTCCCCCAGACATTTGCCAATCACTTGGCACCCGGACGGGAACTCGCTCCTGATTGCGCCATTGCCACCCATTTGCCAAGAGCGAGTTCTGTATGTAGATTTCATTTGGAAAGACAACCGTGTACTGGATATTCTATCCGACGATTACAGATGACGAGTACGAGACTCGACTACACTCACGGATAATACATTTTGGGTCGAGATTGCTTTCGGGGTTTTCGATTGGTCTTGCGCTTGTAAACGTATAACTTTGACTTGTGGTAACCTCGGTATGTTAGTCGATCACGTGGTTGTGAACTGGGTACGGGTGGGCAATCTGTTCACTTGCACTCTGGGTAGGAATATGGTGAGCGCTATAGGTTAAAGATCATGGTATGGTTCCATCGTGATGACTTTCGCTAGATAGTAGGATGTTTGGATAGTTATAACGTTTTTGGCCATTTGTTCATAGTGTTCGGTTCATTGAGGAATTCGATTGGTCTTTGCTTCACACACGTGGTCGATCACTTGGATGTGAACTAGGGTGAGAATAAGGTGTTCACTAGTGCTCTTAGGTTTTGGATCAGTACTGAGCACTTGATTGGTTTCGCATAATATGTATCCATAGTGATGACTCTTTCCAGCTTAAGATTTCGTTACCAGTTTCGAATCCTCCCCACGTTCGCTTTTACTTGGTTAGGTTTTCGAGTGTAGATTTGAAAGCAATCTCATGTATGTATCCCATCTGATATAAGCCACTGACAGTTCATGTCACCTCGTTCAACTCTCGCTGGGTCACAGAAGTATGTTACTGCGCCCATTATCCCTACTCGGATAGGTTCGGTTCGTTCGTTTTATACTACGGTGAGTAAACTCAATTTGTGCATCGCATAGCCACGGAAAGCAAGCTTTCGCGGGCCTCTTCGACTGTTTTGATACGAGCTGTGCCCGTGATGCTTGTCATCCCAGGATACTAGACCCCTTTGGACGACCGCATGACCATCAGAAAGTAAATTCCACGTTCGATTTGGGGTGTGAACCCCGAACATAAAGTCTTTGTGTAGAACCACGAGGGCTCTATAGTACCGATTCTCTCGGTACGCTTGGTCCGTGTTCCTTTATGTTCGTACTCTTGTGAATAAGATTCACGTTCGTTTTGGGATATTTGCTACTGTCACCGTTTGAGTACTATGGGGCTTGAACCCCTAACATAAAGTCTTTGTGTAGAACCACGAGGGTTCTATAGTACCGATTCTCTCGGTACGCTTGGTCCGTGTTCCTTTATGTTCGTACTCTTGTGTGTATAATATTCATGTTCGGTTTGGGATATTTGCTACTTTCACCAGGGTCCCGTTCTTCATACAAGTCTGCCTTGCTAATGTGGTAACTTTATAGTGTAGTTCTGACATCCCAATTTTGGGACTTAGCCGATTTTTCGTATATTTCCATATGACCCATAGGGTCCCTTTCTTCATACAAGCTTGCCTAGGGCGATCGGTCAAAACTTGTCTTACTATTCGATTGGTCTTCGCACTTTCACCCTAGGCAGTTCGCCTAGGTCTGTCTTCTTGAGGAGGCCAAAACCCGAAATAAGGAGGTTCGGCCGACCCTGAAACCTCCCCTGTCTGAACTACACTAACCCGATTTTTCAGGGTCCTCAGCGCCATACAACTTTGCCTAGGTCACTTGTACTCTTGACTTAGGCCATCTGACTTGGTCCGTGTTTCTTCCTAGGGTTCACCTAGGTACTTTGCCTTGCTTGCTGTGGTAACTTTTTAGTGTAGTTCAGACATCCCAATTTTGGGACTTAGCCGATTTTTCATGTATTTCCATATGACCCATAGGGTCCCTTTCTTCATACAAGCTTGCCTAGGGCGATCGGTCAAAACTTGTCTTACTATTCGATTGGTCTTCGCACTTTCACCCTAGGCAGTTTGCCTAGGTGTAGCTTCTTGAGGAGGTCAAAACCCAAAATAAGGAGGTTCAGCCGACCCAAAAACCTCCCCTGTCTAAACTACACTAACCAGATTTTTCAGGGTCCTCACCGTCATACAACTTTGCCTAGGTCACTTGTTCTCTTGACTTAGGCCATCTGACTTGGTCCGTGTTTCTTGCTAGGGTTCACCTAGGTACTTTGCCTTGCTTGATGTGGTAACTTTTTAGTGTAGTTCAGACATCCCAATTTTGGGACTTAGCCGATTTTTCATGTATTTCCATATGACCCATAGGGTCCCTTTCTTCATACAAGCTTGCCTAGGGCGATCGGTCAAAACTTGTCTTACTATTCGATTGGTCTTCGCACTTTCACCCTAGGCAGTTTGCCTAGGTGTAGCTTCTTGAGGAGGTCAAAACCCAAAATAAGGAGGTTCAGCCGACCCAAAAACCTCCCCTGTCTAAACTACACTAACCAGATTTTTCAGGGTCCTCACCGTCATACAACTTTGCCTAGGTCACTTGTTCTCTTGACTTAGGCCATCTGACTTGGTCCGTGTTTCTTGCTAGGGTTCACCTAGGTACTTTGCCTTGCTTGATGAGGTAACTTTTTAGTGTAGTTCAGACATCCCAATTTTGGGACTTAGCCGATTTTTCATGTATTTCCATATGACCCTTAGGGTCCCTTTCTTCATACAAGCTTGCCTAGGGCGATCGGTCAAAACTTGTCTTACTATTCGATTGGTCTTCGCACTTTCACCCTAGGCAGTTTGCCTAGGTGTAGCTTCTTGAGGAGGTCAAAACCCAAAATAAGGAGGTTCAGCCGACCCAAAAACCTCCCCTGTCTAAACTACACTAACCAGATTTTTCAGGGTCCTCACCGTCATACAACTTTGCCTAGGTCACTTGTTCTCTTGACTTAGGCCATCTGACTTGGTCCGTGTTTCTTGCTAGGGTTCACCTAGGTACTTTGCCTTGCTTGATGTGGTAACTTTTTAGTGTAGTTCAGACATCCCAATTTTGGGACTTAGCCGATTTTTCATGTATTTCCATATGACCCATAGGGTCCCTTTCTTCATACAAGCTTGCCTAGGGCGATCGGTCAAAACTTGTCTTACTATTCGATTGGTCTTCGCACTTTCACCCTAGGCAGTTTGCCTAGGTGTAGCTTCTTGAGGAGGTCAAAACCCAAAATAAGGAGGTTCAGCCGACCCAAAAACCTCCCCTGTCTAAACTACACTAACCAGATTTTTCAGGGTCCTCACCGTCATACAACTTTGCCTAGGTCACTTGCACTCTTGACTTAGGCCATCTGACTTGGTCCGTGTTTCTTGCTAGGGTTCACCTAGGTAGTTTGCCTTGCTTGATGTGGTAACTTTTTAGTGTAGTTCAGACATCCCAATTTTGGGACTTAGCCGATTTTTCATGTATTTCCATATGACCCTTAGGGTCCCTTTCTTCATACAAGCTTGCCTAGGGCGATCGGTCAAAACTTGTCTTACTATTCGATTGGTCTTCGCACTTTCACCCTAGGCAGTTTGCCTAGGTGTAGCTTCTTGATGAGGCCAAAACCCAAAATAAGGGGGTTCGGCCGACCCAAAAACCTACCCTGTCTAAACTACACTAACCAGATTTTTCAGGGTCCTCAGCGCCATACAACTTTGCCTAGGTCACTTGTTCTATTGTCTTAGGCCATCTGACTTGGTCCGTGTTTCTTCCTAGGGTTCACCTAGGTACTTTGCCTTGCTTGGTGTGGTAACTTTTTAGTGTAGTTCTGACATCCTCATTTTGGGACTTAGCCGATTTTTCGTAAAATACCATATGACCCATATGGGTCCTTTCCTTCATATAAGTTTAACTTGCTTGGTATGGTAACATTTGAGTGTAGTTCTGACATCATCATTTTGGGACTTAGCCGATTTTTCGTAAAATACCATATGACCCATATGGGTCCTTTGCTTCATATAAGTTTGCCTTGCTTGGTGTGGTAACATTTGAGTGTAGTTCTGACATCCCCATTTTGGGACTTAGCCGATTTTTCAATCAATACCATATGACCCATCAGGGTCCTTTGCTTCATATAAGTTTGCCTTGCTTGGTGTGGTAACATTTGAGTGTAGTTCTGACATCCCCATTTTGGGACTTAGCCGATTTTTCGATCAATACCATATGACCCATCAGGGTCCTTTGCTTCATATAAGTTTGCCTTGCTTGGTGTGGTAACATTTGAGTGTAGTTCTGACATCACCATTTTGGGACTTAGCCGATTTTTCGTAAAATACCATATGACCCATCAGGGTCCTTTGCTTCATATAAGTTTGCCTTGCTTGGTGTGGTAACATTTGAGTGTAGTTCTGACATCCCCATTTTGGGACTTAGCCGATTTTTCGTAAAATACCATATGACCCATCAGGGTCCTTTGCTTCATATAAGTTTGCCTTGCTTGGTGTGGTAACATTTGAGTGTAGTTCTGACATCCCCATTTTGGGACTTAGCCGATTTTTCGTAAAATACCATATGACCCATCAGGGTCCTTGCCTTCATATAAGTTTGCCTTGCTTGGTGTGGTAACATTTGAGTGTAGTTCTGACATCCCCATTTTGGGACTTAGCCGATTTTTCGATCAATACCATATGACCCATCAGGGTCCTTTGCTTCATATAAGTTTGCCTTGCTTGGTGTGGTAACATTTGAGTGTAGTTCTGACATCCCCATTTTGGGACTTAGCCGATTTTTCAATCAATACCATATGACCCATCAGGGTCCTTTGCTTCATATAAGTTTGCCTTGCTTGGTGTGGTAACATTTGAGTGTAGTTCTGACATCCCCATTTTGGGACTTAGCCGATTTTTCGTAAAATACCATATGACCCATCAGGGTCCTTGCCTTCATATAAGTTTGCCTTGCTTGGTGTGGTAACATTTGAGTGTAGTTCTGACATCCCCATTTTGGGACTTAGCCGATTTTTCGATCCATACCATATGACCCATCAGGGTCCTTTGCTTCATATAAGTTTGCCTTGCTTGGTGTGGTAACATTTGAGTGTAGTTCTGACATCCCCATTTTGGGACTTAGCCGATTTTTCGTAAAATACCATATGACCCATCAGGGTCCTTTGCTTCATATAAGTTTGCCTTGCTTGGTGTGGTAACATTTGAGTGTAGTTCTGACATCCCCATTTTGGGACTTAGCCGATTTTTCGATCCATACCATATGACCCATCAGGGTCCTTTGCTTCATATAAGTTTGCCTTGCTTGGTGTGGTAACATTTGAGTGTAGTTCTGACATCCCCATTTTGGGACTTAGCCGATTTTTCGATCCATACCATATGACCCATCAGGGTCCTTTGCTTCATATAAGTTTGCCTTGCTTGGTGTGGTAACATTTGAGTGTAGTTCTGACATCCCCATTTTGGGACTTAGCCGATTTTTCGTAAAATACCATATGACCCATCAGGGTCCTTTGCTTCATATAAGTTTGCCTTGCTTGGTGTGGTAACATTTGAGTGTAGTTCTGACATCCCCATTTTGGGACTTAGCCGATTTTTCGTAAAATACCATATGACCCATCAGGGTCCTTTCCTTCATATAAGTTTGCCTTGCTTGGTGTGGTAACATTTGAGTGTAGTTCTGACATCCCCATTTTGGGACTTAGACATAGAGATGAATCTTGATCTTCTTCATCTCCGATCTCAATATAGCATCCCTACTTAAAGGCATCTCGGACTTAGTCGATTTTTCATAAATTCTAAGAAAAACATATGTTGGGATGCTGAGAGATGAATGGGATGCTGCATGGAGATGAATCTTGATCTTCTTCATCTCCCATCTTAATACAGCATCCCTACTTAAAGGCATCTCGGACTTAGTCGATTTTTCATAAATTCTAAGAAAAACATATGTTAGGATGCTGCGAGATTAATGGGATGCTGCATCGAGATGAATCTTGATCTTCTTCATCTCCCGTCTTAATACAGCATCCCTTCTTAAAGGCATCTCGGACTTAGTCGATTTTTCATAAATTCTAAGAAATTCATATGTTAGGATGCTGGGAGATGAATGGGATGCTGCATGGAGATGAATCTTGATCTCCTACATCTCTCATCTCAATACAGCATCCCTACTTAAAGCCATCTCGGACTTAGCCGATTTTTCATAAATTCATAGAAATTCATATGTTAGGATGCTGCGAGATGAATGGGATGCTGCATGGAGATGCATCTTGATCTCCTACATCTCCCATCTTAATACAGCATCCCTACTTAAAGCCATCTCGGACTTAGTCGATTTTTCATAAATTCTTAGAAAAACATATGTTAGGATGCTGCGAGATGAATGGGATGCTGCATGGAGATGAATCTTGATCTTCTTCATCTCCCATCTTAATACAGCATCCCTACTTAAAGGCATCTCGGACTTAGTCGATTTTTCATAAATTCTAAGAAAAACATATGTTAGGATGCTGCGAGATTAATGGGATGCTGCATGGAGATGAATCTTGATCTTCTTCATCTCCCATCTTAATACAGCATCCCTACTTAAAGGCATCTCGGACTTAGTCGATTTTTCATAAATTCTAAGAAAAACATATGTTAGGATGCTGCGAGATGAATGGGATGCTGCATGGAGATGAATCTTCATCTCCTTCATCTCCAAGCTCAATACAGCATCCCTACTTATAGGCATCTCGGACTTAGTCGAATTTTCATATATTCTAAGAAAAACATATGTTAGGATGCTGGGAGATGAATGGGATGCTGCATGGAGATGAATCTTGATCTTCTTCATCTCCCGTCTCAATACAGCATCCTTACTTAAAGGCATCTCGGACTTAGTCGATTTTTCATAAATTCTAAGAAATTCATATGTTAGGATGCTGCGAGATGAATGGGATGCTGCATGGAGATGAATCTTGATCTTCTTCATCTCCCATCTCAATATAGCATCCCTACTTAAAGGCATCTCGGACTTAGTCGATTTTTCATAAATTCTAAAAAAAACATATGTTAGGATGCTACGAGATGAATGGGATGCTGCATGGAGATGAATCTTGATCTTCTTCTTCTCCCATCTTAATACAGCATCCCTACTTAAAGGCATCTCGGACTAAGTCGATTTATCATAAATTCTAAGAAAAACATATGTTGGGATGCTGAGAGATGAATGGGATGCTGCATGGAGATGAATCTTGATCTTCGTCATCTCCCATCTTAATACAGCATCCCTACTTAAAGGCATCTCGGACTTAGTCGATTTTTCATAAATTCTAAGAAAAACATATGTTAGGATGCTGCGAGATTAATGGGATGCTGCATAGAGATGAATCTTGATCTTCTTCATCTCCGATCTCAATATAGCATCCCTACTTAAAGGCATCTCGGACTTAGTCGATTTTTCATAAATTCTAAGAAAAACATATGTTGGGATGCTGAGAGATGAATGGGATGCTGCATGGAGATGAATCTTGATCTTCTTCATCTCCCATCTTAATACAGCATCCCTACTTAAACGCATCTCGGACTTAGTCGATTTTTCATAAATTCTAAGAAAAACATATGTTAGGATGCTGCGAGATTAATGGGATGCTGCATCGAGATGAATCTTGATCTTCTTCATCTCCCGTCTTAATACAGCATCCCTTCTTAAAGGCATCTCGGACTTAGTCGATTTTTCATAAATTCTAAGAAATTTATATGTTAGCATGCTGCGAGATGAATGGGATGCTGCATGGAGATGAATCTTGATCTTCTTCATCTCCCGTCTTAATACAGCATCCCTTCTTAAAGGCATCTCTGACTTAGTTGATTTTTCATTAATTCTAAGAAAAACATATGTTAGGATGCTGCGAGATGAATGGGATGCTGCATGGAGATGAATCTTGATCTTCTTCATCTCCCATCTTAATACAGCATCCCTACTTAAAGGCATCTCGGACTTAGTCGATTTTTCATAAATTCTAAGAAATTCATATGTTAGGATGCTGGGAGATGAATGGGATGCTGCATGGAGATGAATCTTGGTCTTCTTCATCTCCCATCTTAATACAGCATCCCTACTTAAAGGCATCTCGGACTTAGTCGATTTTTCATAAATTCTAAGAAAAACATATGTTAGGATGCTGCGAGATGAATGGGATGCTGAATGGAGATGAATCTTGATCTCCTACATCTCCCATCTTAATACAGCATCCCTACTTAAAGGCATCTCGGACTTATTCGATTTTTCATAAATTCATAGAAATTCATATGTTAGGATGCTGCGAGATGAATGGGATGCTGCATGGAGATGAATCTTGATCTCCTACATCTCTCATCTCAATACAGCATCCCTACTTAAAGGCATCTCGGACTTAGTCGATTTTTCATAAATTCATAGAAATTCATATGTTAGGATGCTGGGAGATGAATGGGATGCTGCATGGAGATGAATCTTGATCTTCTTCATCTCCCATCTTAATACAGCATCCCTACTTGAAGGCATCTCGGACTTAGTCGATTTTTCATAAATTCATAGAAATTCATATGTTAGGATGCTGCGAGATGAATGGGATGCTGCATGCAGATGAATATTGATCTCCTACATCTCCCGTCTCAATACAGCATCCCTACTTAAAGGCATCTCGGACTTAGTCGATTTTTCATAAATTCATAGAAATTCATATGTTAGGATGCTACGAGATGAATGGGATGCTGCATGGAGATGAATCTTGATCTTCTTCTTCTCCCATCTTAATACAGCATCCCTACTTAAAGGCATCTCGGACTAAGTCGATTTATCATAAATTCTAAGAAAAACATATGTTGGGATGCTGAGAGATGAATGGGATGCTGCATGGAGATGAATCTTGATCTTCGTCATCTCCCATCTTAATACAGCATCCCTACTTAAAGGCATCTCGGACTTAGTCGATTTTTCATAAATTCTAAGAAAAACATATGTTAGGATGCTGCGAGATAAATGGGATGCTGCATAGAGATGAATCTTGATCTTCTTGTTCTCCCATCTTAATACAGCATCCCTACTTAAAGGCATCTCGGACTTAGTTGATTTTTCATAAATTCTAAGAAAAACATATGTTAGGATGCTGCGAGATGAATGGGATGCTGCATGGAGATGAATCTTGATCTTCTTCATCTCCCATCTTAATACAGCATCCCTACCTAAAGGCATCTCGGACTTAGTTGATTTTTCATAAATTCTAAGAAAAACATATGTTAGGATGCTGCGAGATAAATGGGATGCTGCATGGAGATGAATCTTGATCTTCTTCATCTCCCATCTTAATACAGCATCCCTACCTAAAGGCATCTCGGACTTAGTTGATTTTTCATAAATTCTAAGAAAAACATATGTTAGGATGCTGCGAGATGAATGGGATGCTGCATGGAGATGAATCTTGATCTTCTTCATCTCCCATCTTAATACAGCATCCCTACTTAAAGGCATCTCGGACTTAGTCGATTTTTAATTGATTCTAAGAAAAACATATGTTAGGATGCTGCGAGATGAATGGGATGCTGCATGGAGATGAATCTTGATCTTCTTCATCTCCCATCTTAATACAGCATCCCTACTTAAAGGCATCTCGGACTTAGTCGATTTTTCATAAATTCTAAGAAATTCATATGTTAGGATGCTGGGAGATGAATGGGATGCTGCATGGAGATGAATCTTGGTCTTCTTCATCTCCCATCTTAATACAGCATCCCTACTTAAAGGCATCTCGGACTTAGTCGATTTTTCATAAATTCTAAGAAAAACATATGTTAGGATGCTGCGAGATGAATGGGATGCTGAATGGAGATGAATCTTGATCTCCTACATCTCCCATCTTAATACAGCATCCCTACTTAAAGGCATCTCGGACTTATTCGATTTTTCATAAATTCATAGAAATTCATATGTTAGGATGCTGCGAGATGAATGGGATGCTGCATGGAGATGAATCTTGATCTCCTACATCTCTCATCTCAATACAGCATCCCTACTTAAAGGCATCTCGGACTTAGTCGATTTTTCATAAATTCATAGAAATTCATATGTTAGGATGCTGGGAGATGAATGGGATGCTGCATGGAGATGAATCTTGATCTTCTTCATCTCCCATCTTAATACAGCATCCCTACTTGAAGGCATCTCGGACTTAGTCGATTTTTCATAAATTCATAGAAATTCATATGTTAGGATGCTGCGAGATGAATGGGATGCTGCATGCAGATGAATATTGATCTCCTACATCTCCCGTCTCAATACAGCATCCCTACTTAAAGGCATCTCGGACTTAGTCGATTTTTCATAAATTCATAGAAATTCATATGTTAGGATGCTGCGAGATGAATGGGATGCTGCATGGAGATGAATCTTGATCTCCTTCATCTCTCATCTCAATACAGCATCCCTACTTAAAGCCATCTCGGACTTAGTCGATTTTTCATAAATTCATAGAAATTCATATGTAAGGATGCTGCGAGATGAATGGGATGCTGCATGGAGATGAATCTTGATCTCCTACATCTCTCATCTCAATACAGCATCCCTACTTAAAGGCATCTCGGACTTAGTCGATTTTTCATAAATTCATAGAAATTCATATGTTAGGATGCTGGGAGATAAATGGGATGCTGCATGGAGATGAATCTTGATCTCCTTCATCTCTCATCTCAATACAGCATCCCTACTTAAAGCCATCTCGGACTTAGTCGATTTTTCATAAATTCATAGAAATTCATATGTAAGGATGCTGCGAGATGAATGGGATGCTGCATGGAGATGAATCTTGATCTCCTACATCTCCCATCTTAATACAGCATCCCTACTTAAAGGCATCTCGGACTTAGTCGATTTTTCATAAATTCTAAGAAATTCATATGTTAGGATGCTGGGAGATGAATGGGATGCTGCATGGAGATGAATCTTGATCTTCTTCATCTCCCATCTTAATACAGCATCCCTACTTAAAGGCATCTCGGACTTAGTCGATTTTTCATAAATTCTAAGAAATTCATATGTTAGGATGCTGGGAGATGAATGGGATGCTGCATGGAGATGAATCTTGATCTTCTTCATCTCCCATCTTAATACAGCATCCCTACTTAAAGGCATCTCGGACTTAGTCGATTTTTCATAAATTCTAAGAAATTCATATGTTAGGATGCTGGGAGATAAATGGGATGCTGCATGGAGATGAATCTTGATCTCCTTCATCTCTCATCTCAATACAGCATCCCTACTTAAAGCCATCTCGGACTTAGTCGATTTTTCATAAATTCATAGAAATTCATATGTAAGGATGCTGCGAGATGAATGGGATGCTGCATGGAGATGAATCTTGATCTCCTACATCTCTCATCTCAATACAGCATCCCTACTTAAAGGCATCTCGGACTTAGTCGATTTTTCATAAATTCATAGAAATACATATGTTAGGATGCTGGGAGATGAATGGGATGCTGCATGGAGATGAATCTTGATCTTCTTCATCTCCCATCTTAATACAGCATCCCTACTTAAAGGCATCTCGGACTTAGTCGATTTTTCATAAATTCATAGAAATTCATATGTTAGGATGCTGGGAGATGAATGGGATGCTGCATGGAGATGAATCTTGATCTCCTACATCTCTCATCTCAATACAGCATCCTTACTTAAAGCCATCTCGGACTTAGTCGGTTTTTCATAAATTCATAGAAATTCATATGTTAGGATGCTGCGAGATGAATGGGATGCTGCATGCAGATGAATATTGATCTCCTACATCTCCCGTCTCAATACAGCATCCCTACTTAAAGGCATCTCGGACTTAGTCGATTTTTCATAAATTCATAGAAAATCATATGTTAGGATGCTGGGAGATGAATGGGATGCTGCATGAAGATGCATCTTGATCTCCTACGTCTCCCATCTTAATACAGCATCCCTACTTAAAGCCATCTCGGACTTAGTCGATTTTTCATAAATTCATAGAAATTCATATGTTAGGATGCTGGGAGATGAATGGGATGCTGCATGGAGATGAATCTTGATCTTCTTCATCTCCCATCTTAATACAGCATCCCTACTTAAAGGCATCTCGGACTTAGTCGATTTTTCATAAATTCTAAGAAATTCATATGTTAGGATGCTGGGAGATGAATGGGATGCTGCATGGAGATGAATCTTGATCTCCTACATCTCTCATCTCAATACAGCATCCTTACTTAAAGCCATCTCGGACTTAGTCGGTTTTTCATAAATTCATAGAAATTCATATGTTAGGATGCTGCGAGATGAATGGGATGCTGCATGCAGATGAATATTGATCTCCTACATCTCCCGTCTCAATACAGCATCCCTACTTAAAGGCATCTCGGACTTAGTCGATTTTTCATAAATTCATAGAAAATCATATGTTAGGATGCTGGGAGATGAATGGGATGCTGCATGAAGATGCATCTTGATCTCCTACGTCTCCCATCTTAATACAGCATCCCTACTTAAAGCCATCTCGGACTTAGTCGATTTTTCATAAATTCATAGAAAT
Source organism: Anopheles ziemanni (assembly GCF_943734765.1). Classification (NCBI taxonomy): domain Eukaryota; kingdom Metazoa; phylum Arthropoda; class Insecta; order Diptera; family Culicidae; genus Anopheles; species Anopheles ziemanni. The sequence continues at coordinate 317,625 of NW_026689787.1, read as the reverse complement.
TCATATGTTAGGATGCTGGGAGATGAATGGGATGCTGCATGGAGATGAATCTTGATCTTCTTCATCTCCCATCTTAATACAGCATCCCTACTTAAAGGCATCTCGGACTTAGTCGATTTTTCATAAATTCTAAGAAATTCATATGTTAGGATGCTGGGAGATGAATGGGATGCTGCATGCAGATGAATATTGATCTCCTACATCTCCCGTCTCAATACAGCATCCCTACTTAAAGGCATCTCGGACTTAGTCGATTTTTCATAAATTCATAGAAATTCATATGTTAGGATGCTGCGAGATGAATGGGATGCTGCATGGAGATGAATCTTGATCTCCTACATCTCTCATCTCAATACAGCATCCCTACTTAAAGGCATCTCGGACTTAGTCGATTTTTCATAAATTCATAGAAATTCATATGTTAGGATGCTGGGAGATGAATGGGATGCTGCATGGAGATGAATCTTGATCTTCTTCATCTCCCATCTTAATACAGCATCCCTACTTGAAGGCATCTCGGACTTAGTCGATTTTTCATAAATTCTAAGAAATTCATATGTTAGGATGCTGGGAGATAAATGGGATGCTGCATGGAGATGAATCTTGATCTCCTTCATCTCTCATCTCAATACAGCATCCCTACTTAAAGCCATCTCGGACTTAGTCGATTTTTCATAAATTCATAGAAATTCATATGTAAGGATGCTGCGAGATGAATGGGATGCTGCATGGAGATGAATCTTGATCTCCTACATCTCTCATCTCAATACAGCATCCCTACTTAAAGGCATCTCGGACTTAGTCGATTTTTCATAAATTCATAGAAATACATATGTTAGGATGCTGGGAGATGAATGGGATGCTGCATGGAGATGAATCTTGATCTTCTTCATCTCCCATCTTAATACAGCATCCCTACTTAAAGGCATCTCGGACTTAGTCGATTTTTCATAAATTCATAGAAATTCATATGTTAGGATGCTGGGAGATGAATGGGATGCTGCATGGAGATGAATCTTGATCTCCTACATCTCTCATCTCAATACAGCATCCTTACTTAAAGCCATCTCGGACTTAGTCGGTTTTTCATAAATTCATAGAAATTCATATGTTAGGATGCTGCGAGATGAATGGGATGCTGCATGCAGATGAATATTGATCTCCTACATCTCCCGTCTCAATACAGCATCCCTACTTAAAGGCATCTCGGACTTAGTCGATTTTTCATAAATTCATAGAAAATCATATGTTAGGATGCTGGGAGATGAATGGGATGCTGCATGGAGATGCATCTTGATCTCCTACGTCTCCCATCTTAATACAGCATCCCTACTTAAAGCCATCTCGGACTTAGTCGATTTTTCATAAATTCATAGAAATTCATATGTTAGGATGCTGGGAGATGAATGGGATGCTGCATGGAGATGAATCTTGATCTTCTTCATCTCCCATCTTAATACAGCATCCCTACTTAAAGGCATCTCGGACTTAGTCGATTTTTCATAAATTCTAAGAAATTCATATGATAGGATGCTGGGAGATGAATGGGATGCTGCATGGAGATGAATCTTGATCTCCTACATCTCTCATCTCAATACAGCATCCTTACTTAAAGCCATCTCGGACTTAGTCGGTTTTTCATAAATTCATAGAAATTCATATGTTAGGATGCTGCGAGATGAATGGGATGCTGCATGCAGATGAATATTGATCTCCTACATCTCCCGTCTCAATACAGCATCCCTACTTAAAGGCATCTCGGACTTAGTCGATTTTTCATAAATTCATAGAAAATCATATGTTAGGATGCTGGGAGATGAATGGGATGCTGCATGAAGATGCATCTTGATCTCCTTCGTCTCCCATCTTAATACAGCATCCCTACTTAAAGCCATCTCGGACTTAGTCGATTTTTCATAAATTCATAGAAATTCATATGTTAGGATGCTGGGAGATGAATGGGATGCTGCATGGAGATGAATCTTGATCTTCTTCATCTCCCATCTTAATACAGCATCCCTACTTAAAGGCATCTCGGACTTAGTCGATTTTTCATAAATTCATAGAAATTCATATGTTAGGATGCTGGGAGATGAATGGGATGCTGCATGCAGATGAATATTGATCTCCTACATCTCCCGTCTCAATACAGCATCCCTACTTAAAGGCATCTCGGACTTAGTCGATTTTTCATAAATTCATAGAAATTCATATGTTAGGATGCTGCGAGATGAATGGGATGCTGCATGGAGATGAATCTTGATCTCCTACATCTCTCATCTCAATACAGCATCCCTACTTAAAGGCATCTCGGACTTAGTCGATTTTTCATAAATTCATAGAAATTCATATGTTAGGATGCTGGGAGATGAATGGGATGCTGCATGGAGATGAATCTTGATCTTCTTCATCTCCCATCTTAATACAGCATCCCTACTTGAAGGCATCTCGGACTTAGTCGATTTTTCATAAATTCATAGAAATTCATATGTTAGGATGCTGCGAGATGAATGGGATGCTGCATGCAGATGAATATTGATCTCCTACATCTCCCGTCTCAATACAGCATCCCTACTTGAAGGCATCTCGGACTTAGTCGATTTTTCATAAATTCATAGAAATTCATATGTTAGGATGCTGCGAGATGAATGGGATGCTGCATGCAGATGAATATTGATCTCCTTCATCTCTCATCTCAATACAGCATCCCTACTTAAAGCCATCTCGGACTTAGTCGATTTTTCATAAATTCATAGAAATTCATATGTAAGGATGCTGGGAGATGAATGGGATGCTGCATGGAGATGAATCTTGATCTTCTTCATCTCCCATCTTAATACAGCATCCCTACTTAAAGGCATCTCGGACTTAGTCGATTTTTCATAAATTCTAAGAAATTCATATGTTAGGATGCTGGGAGATGAATGAGATGCTGCATGGAGATGAATCTTGATCTCCTACATCTCTCATCTCAATACAGCATTCCTACTTAAAGCCATCTCGGACTTAGTCGATTTTTCATAAATTCATAGAAATTCATATGTTAGGATGCTGCGAGATGAATGGGATGCTGCATGGAGATGAATCTTGATCTACTCCATCTCCCATCTTAATACAGCATCCCTACTTAAATGCATCTCGGACTTAGTCGATTTTTCATAAATTCTAAGAAAAACATATGTTAGGATGCTGCGAGATGAATGGGATGCTGCATGGAGATGCATCTTGATCTCCTACATCTCCCATCTTAATACAGCATCCCTACTTAAAGCCATCTCGGACTAAGTCGATTTTTCATAAATTCATAGAAATTCATATGTTAGGATGCAGCGAGATGAATGGGCTGCTGCATGGAGATGAATCTTGATCTCCTACATCTCTCATCTCAATACAGCATCCTTACTTAAAGCCATCTCGGACTTAGTCGATTTTTCATAAATTCATAGAAATTCATATGTTAGGATGCTGCGATATGAATGGGATGCTGCATGCAGATGAATATTGATCTCCTACATCTCCCGTCTCAATACAGCATCCCTACTTAAAGGCATCTCGGACTTAGTCGATTTTTCATAAATTCATAGAAATTCATATGTTAGGATGCTGGGAAATGAATGGGATGCTGCATGGAGATGAATCTTGATCTCCTACATCTCTCATCTCAATACAGCATCCTTACTTAAAGCCATCTCGGACTTAGGCGATTTTTCATAAATTCTAAGAAATACATATGTTAGGATGCTGCGAGATGAATGGGATGCTGCATGGAGATGAATCTTGATCTCCTACATCTCTCATCTCAATACAGCATCCCTACTTAAAGGCATCTCGGACTTAGTCGATTTTTCATAAATTCTAAGAAATTCATATGTTAGGATGCTGGGAGATGAATGGGATGCTGCATGGAGATGAATCTTGATCTCCTACATCTCTCCTCTCAATACAGCATCCTTACTTAAAGCCATCTCGGACTTAGTCGGTTTTTCATAAATTCATAGAAATTCATATGTTAGGATGCTGCGAGATGAATGGGATGCTGCATGCAGATGAATATTGATCTCCTACATCTCCCGTCTCAATACAGCATCCCTACTTAAAGGCATCTCGGACTTAGTCGATTTTTCATAAATTCATAGAAAATCATATGTTAGGATGCTGGGAGATGAATGGGATGCTGCATGGAGATGCATCTTGATCTCCTACGTCTCCCATCTTAATACAGCATCCCTACTTAAAGGCATCTCGGACTTAGTCGATTTTCCATAAATTCTAAGAAAAACATATGTTAGGAAGCTGCGAGATGAATGGGATGCTGCATGGAGATGAATGTTGATCTTCTTCATCTCCCATCTCAATACAGCATCCTTGTTTAAAGGCATCTCGGACCTAGTCGATTTTTCATAAATTCTAAGAAATTGATATGTTAGGATACTGCGAGATGAATGGGATGCTGCATGGAGATGAATCTTGATTTTCTACATCTCCCATCCTAATACAGCATCCCTACTTAAAGGCATCTCGGACTTAGTCGATTTTTCATAACTTTTAAGAAAAACATATGTTAGGATGCTGCGAGATGAATGGGATGCTGCATGGAGATGAATCTTGATCTTCTCCATCTCCCATCTTAATACAGCATCCCTACATAAAGGCATCTCGGACTTAGTCGATTTTTAATTGATTCTAAGAAAAACATATGTTAGGATGCTGCGAGATGAATGGGATGCTGCATGGAGATGAATCTTGATCTTCTTCATCTCCCATCTAAATACAGCATCCCTACTTAAAGGCATCTCGGACTTAGTCGATTTTTCATAAATTCTAAGAAATTCATATGTTAGGATGCTGGGAGATGAATGGGATGCTGCATGGAGATGAATCTTGATCTTCTTCATCTCCCATCTAAATACAGCATCCCTACTTAAAGGCATCTCGGACTTAGTCGATTTTTCATAAATTTCAAGAAATTCATATGTTAGGATGCTTAGAGATGAATGGGATGCTGCATGGAGATGAATCTTGATCTTCTTCATCTCCCATCTCAAAACAGCATCCCTACTTAAAGGCATCTCGGACTTAGTCAATTTTTCATAAATTCTAAGAAAAACATATGTTAGGATGCTGCGAGATGAATGGGATGCTGCATGGAGATGAATCTTGATCTTCTTCATCTCCCATTTAAATACAGCATCCCTACTTAAAGGCATCTCGGACTTAGTCGATTTTTCATAAATTCTAAGAAATTCATATGTTAGGATGCTGCGAGATGAATGGGATGCTGCATGGAGATGAATCTTGATCTTCTTCATCTCCCATCTTAATACAGCATCCCTACTTCATGGCATCTCGGACTAAGTCGATTTTTCATAAATTCTTAGAAAAACATATGTTAGGATGCTGCGAGATGAATGGGATGCTGCATGGAGATGAATCTTGATCTTCTTCATCTCCCATCTTAATACAGCATCCCTACTTAAAGGCATCTCGGACTTAGTCGATTTTTCATAAATTCTAAGAAAAACATATGTTAGGATGCTGCGAGATTAATGGGATGCTGCATGGAGATGAATCTTGATCTTCTTCATCTCCCATCTTAATACAGCATCCCTACTTAAAGGCATCTCGGACTTAGTCGATTTTTCATAAATTCTAAGAAAAACATATGTTAGGATGCTGCGAGATGAATGGGATGCTGCATGGAGATGAATCTTCATCTCCTTCATCTCCAAGCTCAATACAGCATCCCTACTTAAAGGCATCTCGGACTTAGTCGAATTTTCATATATTCTAAGAAAAACATATGTTAGGATGCTGGGAGATGAATGGGATGCTGCATGGAGATGAATCTTGATCTTCTTCATCTCCCATCTCAATACAGCATCCTTACTTAAAGGCATCTCGGACTTAGTCGATTTTTCATAAATTCTAAGAAATTCATATGTTAGGATGCTGCGAGATGAATGGGATGCTGCATGGAGATGAATCTTGATCTTCTTCATCTCCCATCTCAATATAGCATCCCTACTTAAAGGCATCTCGGACTTAGTCGATTTTTCATAAATTCTAAAAAAAACATATGTTAGGATGCTACGAGATGAATGGGATGCTGCATGGAGATGAATCTTGATCTTCTTCATCTCCCATCTTAATACAGCATCCCTACTTAAAGGCATCTCGGACTAAGTCGATTTATCATAAATTCTAAGAAAAACATATGTTGGGATGCTGAGAGATGAATGGGATGCTGCATAGAGATGAATCTTGATCTTCTTCATCTCCCATCTTAATACAGCATCCCTACTTAAAGGCATCTCGGACTTAGTCGATTTTTCATAAATTCTAAGAAAAACATATGTTAGGATGCTGCGAGATTAATGGGATGCTGCATAGAGATGAATCTTGATCTTCTTCATCTCCGATCTCAATATAGCATCCCTACTTAAAGGCATCTCGGACTTAGTCGATTTTTCATAAATTCTAAGAAAAACATATGTTGGGATGCTGAGAGATGAATGGGATGCTGCATGGAGATGAATCTTGATCTTCTTCATCTCCCATCTTAATACAGCATCCCTACTTAAAGGCATCTCGGACTTAGTCGATTTTTCATAAATTCTAAGAAAAACATATGTTAGGATGCTGCGAGATTAATGGGATGCTGCATCGAGATGAATCTTGATCTTCTTCATCTCCCGTCTTAATACAGCATCCCTTCTTAAAGGCATCTCGGACTTAGTCGATTTTTCATAAATTCTAAGAAATTCATATGTTAGGATGCTGCGAGATGAATGGGATGCTGCATGGAGATGAATCTTGATCTTCTTCATCTCCCGTCTTAATACAGCATCCCTTCTTAAAGGCATCTCTGACTTAGTTGATTTTTCATTAATTCTAAGAAAAACATATGTTAGGATGCTGCGAGATAAATGGGATGCTGCATAGAGATGAATCTTGATCTTCTTGTTCTCCCATCTTAATACAGCATCCCTACTTAAAGGCATCTCGGACTTAGTTGATTTTTCATAAATTCTAAGAAAAACATATGTTAGGATGCTGCGAGATGAATGGGATGCTGCATGGAGATGAATCTTGATCTTCTTCATCTCCCATCTTAATACAGCATCCCTACCTAAAGGCATCTCGGACTTAGTTGATTTTTCATAAATTCTAAGAAAAACATATGTTAGGATGCTGCGAGATAAATGGGATGCTGCATGGAGATGAATCTTGATCTTCTTCATCTCCCATCTTAATACAGCATCCCTACCTAAAGGCATCTCGGACTTAGTTGATTTTTCATAAATTCTAAGAAAAACATATGTTAGGATGCTGCGAGATGAATGGGATGCTGCATGGAGATGAATCTTGATCTTCTTCATCGCCCATCTTAATACAGCATCCCTACTTAAAGGCATCTCGGACTTAGTCGATTTTTAATTGATTCTAAGAAAAACATATGTTAGGATGCTGCGAGATGAATGGGATGCTGCATGGAGATGAATCTTGATCTTCTTCATCTCCCATCTTAATACAGCATCCCTACTTAAAGGCATCTCGGACTTAGTCGATTTTTCATTAATTCTAAGAAAAACATATGTTTGGATGCTGGGAGATGAATGGGATGCTGCATGGAGATGAATCTTGATCTTCTTCATCTCCCATCTAAATACAGCATCCCTACTTAAAGGCATCTCGGACTTAGTCGATTTTTCATAAATTCTAAGAAATTCATATGTTAGGATGCTTAGAGATGAATGGGATGCTGCATGGAGATGAATCTTGATCTTCTTCATCTCCCATCTCAAAACAGCATCCCTACTTAAAGGCATCTCGGACTTAGTCAATTTTTCATAAATTCTAAGAAAAACATATGTTAGGATGCTGCGAGATGAATGGGATGCTGCATGGAGATGAATCTTGATCTTCTTCATCTCCCATCTAAATACAGCATCCCTACTTAAAGGCATCTCGGACTTAGTCGATTTTTCATAAATTCTAAGAAATTCATATGTTAGGATGCTTAGAGATGAATGGGATGCTGCATGGAGATGAATCTTGATCTTCTTCATCTCCCATCTTAATACAGCATCCCTACCTAAAGGCATCTCGGACTTAGTTGATTTTTCATAAATTCTAAGAAAAACATATGTTAGGATGCTGGGAGATGAATGGGATGCTGCATGGAGATGAATCTTGATCTTCTTCATCTCCCATCTTAAAACAGCATCCCTTCTTAAAGGCATCTTGGACTTAGTCGATTTTTCATAAATTCTTAGAAAAACATATGTGAGGATGCTGCGAGCTGAATGGGATGCTGCATGGAGATGAATCTTGATCTTCTTCATCTCCCATCTTAAAACAGCATCCCTACTTAAAGGCATCTCGGACTTAGTCGATTTTTCATTAATTCTAAGAAATTCATATGTTAGGATGCTGCGAGATGAATGGGATGCTGCATGGAGATGAATCTTGATCTTCTTCATCTCCCATCTTAATACAGCATCCCTACCTAAAGGCATCTCGGACTTAGTTGATTTTTCATAAATTCTAAGAAAAACATATGTTAGGATGCTGGGAGATGAATGGGATGCTGCATGGAGATGAATCTTGATCTTCTACATCTCCCATCTCGATACAGCATCCCTTCTTAAAGGCATCTCGGACTAAGTCGATTTTTCATAAATTCTAAGAAAAACATATGTTAGGATGCTGGGAGATGAATGGGATGCTGCATGGAGATGAATCTTGATCTTCTTCATCTCCCATCTTAAAACAGCATCCCTTCTTAAAGGCATCTTGGACTTAGTCGATTTTTCATAAATTCTAAGAAAAACATATGTTAGGATGCTGCGAGATGAATGGGATGCTGCATGGAGATGAATCTTGATCTTCTTCATCTCCCATCTCGATACAGCATCCCTACTTAAAGGCATCTCGGACTTAGTCGATTTTTCATAAATTCTAAGAAATTCATATGTTAGGATGCTGCGAGATGAATGGGATGCTGCATGGAGATGAATCTTGATCTTCTTCAACTCCCATCTCGATACAGCATCCCTACTTAAAGGCATCTCGGACTTAGTCGATTTTTCATAAATTCTAAGAAAAACATATGTTAGGATGCTGCGAGATGAATGAGATGCTGCATGGAGATGAATCTTGATCTTCTTCATTTCCCATCTCGATACAGCATCCCTACTTAAAGGCATCTCGGACTTAGTCGATTTTTCATAAATTCTAAGAAAAACATATGTTAGGATGCTGCGAAATGAATGGGATGCTGCATGGAGATGAATCTTGATCTTCTTCATCTCCCATCTTAATACAGCATCCCTACTTAAAGGCATCTCGGACTTAGTCGATTTTTCATAAATTCTAAGAAATTCATATGTTAGGATGCTGCGAGATGAATGGGATGCTGCATGGAGATGAATCTTGATCTTCTACATCTCCCATCTCGATACAGCATCCCTTCTTAAAGGCATCTCGGACTAAGTCGATTTTTCATAAATTCTAAGAAATTCATATGTTAGGATGCTGCGAGATGAATGGGATGCTGCATGGAGATGAATCTTGATCTTCTTCATCTCCCATCTTAATACAGCATCCCTACTTAAAGGCATCTCGGACTAAGTCGATTTTTCATAAATTCTAAGAAAAGCATATGTTAGGATGCTGGGAGATGAATGGGATGCTGCATGGAGATGAATCTTGATCTTCTTCATCTCCCTCCTTAATACAGCATCCCTACTTGAAGGCATCGCGGACTTAGTCGATTTTTCATAAATTCTAAGAAATTCATATGTTAGGATGCTGCGAGATGAATGGGATGCTGCATGGAGATGAATCTTGATCTTCCTAATCTCCCATCTTAATACAGCATCCCTACTTAAAGGCATCTCGGACTAAGTCGATTTTTCATAAATTCTAAGAAAAGCATATGTTAGGATGCTGGGAGATGAATGGGATGCTGCATGGAGATGAATCTTGATCTTCTTCATCTCCCTCCTTAATACAGCATCCCTACTTGAAGGCATCGCGGACTTAGTCGATTTTTCATAAATTCTAAGAAATTCATATGTTAGGATGCTGCGAGATGAATGGGATGCTGCATGGAGATGAATCTTGATCTTCCTAATCTCCCATCTTAATACAGCATCCCTACTTAAAGGCATCTCGGACTTAGTCGATTTTTCATAAATTCTAAGAAAAACATATGTTAGGATGCTGCGAGATGAATGAGATGCTGCATGGAGATGAATCTTGATCTTCTTCATTTCCCATCTCGATACAGCATCCCTACTTAAAGGCATCTCGGACTTAGTCGATTTTTCATAAATTCTAAGAAAAACATATGTTAGGATGCTGCGAAATGAATGGGATGCTGCATGGAGATGAATCTTGATCTTCTTCATCTCCCATCTCGATACAGCATCCCTACTTAAAGGCATCTCGGACTTAGTCGATTTTTCATAAATTCTAAGAAATTCATATGTTAGGATGCTGCGAGATGAATGGGATGCTGCATGGAGATGAATCTTGATCTTCTTCAACTCCCATCTCGATACAGCATCCCTACTTAAAGGCATCTCGGACTTAGTCGATTTTTCATAAATTCTAAGAAAAACATATGTTAGGATGCTGCGAGATGAATGAGATGCTGCATGGAGATGAATCTTGATCTTCTTCATTTCCCATCTCGATACAGCATCCCTACTTAAAGGCATCTCGGACTTAGTCGATTTTTCATAAATTCTAAGAAAAACATATGTTAGGATGCTGCGAAATGAATGGGATGCTGCATGGAGATGAATCATGATCTTCTTCATCTCCCATCTTAATACAGCATCCCTACTTAAAGGCATCTCTGACTTAGTCGATTTTTCATAAATTCCTAGAAAAACATATGTTAGCATGATGCGAGATGAATGGGATGCTGCATGGAGATGAATCTTGATCTTCTTCATCTCCCATCTTAATACAGCATCCTTACTTAAAGGCATCTCGGACTTAGTCGATTTTTCATAAATTCTAAGAAAAACATATGTCAGGATGCTGCGAGATAAATGGGATGCTGCATGGAGATGAATCTTGATCTTCTTCATCTTCCATCTTAATACAGCATCCCTACTTAAAGGCATCTCGGACTTAGTCGATTTTTCATAAATTCATAGAAATTCATATGTTGAGATGCTGCGAGATGAATGGGATGCTGCATGGAGATGAATCTTGATCTTCTTCATCTCCCATCTCAATACAGCATCCCTATTTAAAGGCATCTCGGACTTAGTCGATTTTTCATAAACTCTAAGAAAAACCTATGTTAAGATGCTGCGAGATGAATGGGATGCTGCATGGAGATGAATCTTGATCTTCTACATCTCCCATCTCGATACAGCATCCCTTCTTAAAGGCATCTCGGACTAAGTCGATTTTTCATAAATTCTAAGAAATTCATATGTTAGGATGCTGCGAGATGAATGGGATGCTGCATGGAGATGAATCTTGATCTTCTTCATCTCCCATCTTAATACAGCATCCCTACTTAAAGGCATCTCGGACTTAGGCGATTTTTCATAAATTCTAAGAAAAACATATGTTAGGATGATGCGAGATGAATTCGATGCTGCATGGAGATGAATCTTGATCTTCTTCATCTCCCATCTTAATACAGCATCCTTACTTAAAGGCATCTCGGACTTAGTCGATTTTTCATAAATTCTAAGAAAAACATATGTTAGGATGCTGGGAGATGAATGGGATGCTGCATGGAGATGAATCATGATCTTCTTCATCTCCCATCTTAATACAGCATCCCTACTTAAAGGCATCTCTGACTTAGTCGATTTTTCATAAATTCCTAGAAAAACATATGTTAGCATGATGCGAGATGAATGGGATGCTGCATGGAGATGAATCTTGATCTTCTTCATCTCCCATCTTAATACAGCATCCTTACTTAAAGGCATCTCGGACTTAGTCGATTTTTCATAAATTCTAAGAAAAACATATGTTAGGATGCTGGGAGATGAATGGGATGCTGCATGGAGATGAGTCATGATCTTCTCCATCTCCCATCTTAATACAGCATCCCTACTTAAAGGCATCTCTGACTTAGTCGATTTTTCATAAATTCCTAGAAAAACATATGTTAGGACGCTGCGAGATGAATGGGATGCTGCATGGAGATGAATCTTGATCTTTTTCATCTCCCATCTCAATACAGCATCCCTACTTAAAGGCATCTCGGCCTTAGTCGATTTTTCATAAAGTCTAAGAAAAACATATGTTAGGATGCTGCGAGATAAATGGGATGCTGCATGGAGATGAATCTTGATCTTCTTCATCTCCCATCTTAATGCAGCATCCCTACTTAAAGGCATCTCGGACTTAGTCGATTTTTCATAAACTCTAAGAAAAACATATGTTCGGATGCTGCGAGATGAATGGGATGCTGCATGGAGATGAATCTTGATCTTCTTCATCTCCCATCTTAATTCAGCATCCCTACTTAAAGGCATCTCGGACTTAGTCGATTTTTCATAAATTCTAAGAAAAACATTTGTTAGGATGCTGCGAGATGAATGGGATGCTGCATGGAGATGAATCTTGATCTTCTTCATCTCCCATCTCAATACAGCATCCCTACTTAAAGGCATCTCTGACTTAGTCGATTTTTCATAAATTCTAAGAAAAACATATGTTAGGACGCTGCGAGATGAATGGGATGCTGCATGGAGATGAATCTTGATCTTTTTCATCTCCCATCTCAATACAGCATCCCTACTTAAAGGCATCTCGGCCTTAGTCGATTTTTCATAAATTCTAAGAAAAACATATGTTAGGATGCTGCGAGATAAATGGGATGCTGCATGGAGATGAATCTTGATCTTCTTCATCTCCCATCTTAATACAGCATCCCTACTTAAAGGCATCTCGGCCTTAGTCGATTTTTCATAAATTCTAAGAAAAACATATGTTATGATGCTGCGAGATGAATGGGATGCTGCATGGAGATGAATCTTGATCTTCTTCATCTCCCATCTCAATACAGCATCCCTACTTAAAGGCATCTCGGACTTAGTCGATTTTTCATAAATTCTAAGAAAAACATATGTTAGGATGCTGCGAGATGAATGGGATGCTGCATGGAGATGAATCTTGATCTTCTACATCTCCCATATTAGAACAGCATCCCTACTTAAAGGCATCTCGGACTAAGTCGATTTTTCATAATTTCCAAGAAAAACATATGTTAGGATGCTGCGAGATGAATGGGATGCTGCATGGAGATGAATCTTGATCTTCTTCATCTCCCATCTTAATACAGCATCCCTACTTAAATGCATCTCGGACTTAGTCAATTTTTCATAAATTCTAAGAAAAACATATGTTAGGATGCTGCGAGATGAATGGGATGCTGCATGGAGATGAATCTTGATCTCCTACATCTCTCATCTCAATACAGCATCCCTACTTAAAGCCATCTCGGACTTAGTCGATTTTTCATAAATTCATAGAAATTCATATGTGAGGATGCTGCGAGATGAATGGGATGCTGCATGGAGATGAATCTTGATCTCCTACATCTCTCATCTCAATACAGCATCCCTACTTAAAGCCATCTCGGACTTAAACGATTTTTCATAAATTCATAGAAATTCATATGTTAGGATGCTGCGAGATGAATGGGATGCTGCATGGAGATGAATCTTGATCTTCGTCATCTCCCATCTTAATACAGCATCCCTACTTAAAGGCATCTCGGACTTAGTCGATTTTTCATAATTTCCAAGAAAAACATATGTTAGGATGCTGCGAGATGAATGGGATGCTGCATGGAGATGAATCTTGATCTCCTACATCTCCCATCTCAATACAGCATCCCTACTTAAAGGCATCTCGGACTTAGTCGATTTTTCATAAATTCATAGAAAAACATATGTTAGGATGCTGCGAGATGAATGAGATGCTGCATGGAGATGAATCTTGACCTTCTTCATCTCCCATCTTAATACAGCATCCCTACTTAAAGGCATCTCGGACTTAGCCGATTTTTCATAAAATCTAAGAAAAACATATGTTAGGATGCTGCGAGATGAATGGGATGCTGCATGGAGATGAATCTTGATCTTTTACATCTCCCATCGCAATACAGCATCCCTACTTAAAGGCATCTCGGACTTAGTCGATTTTTCATAAATTCTAAGAAAAACATATGTTAGGGTGCTGCGAGATGAATCTTGATCTTCTTCATCTACCATCTCGATACAGCATCCCTACTTAAAGGCATCTCGGACCTAGTCGATTTTTCATAAATTCATAGAAAAACATATGTTAGGATGCTGGGAGATGAATGGGATGCTGCATGGAGATGAATCTTGATCTTCATCATCTCCCATCTTAATACAGCATCCCTACTTAAAGGCATCTCGGACTTAGTCGATTTTTCATAAATTCTAAGAAAAACATATGTTAGGGTGCTGCGAGATGAATGGGATGCTGCATGGAGATGAATCTTGATCTTCTTCATCTCCCATCTTAATACAGCATCCCTACTTAAAGGCATCTCGGACTAAGTCGATTTTTCATAAATTCTAAGAAAAACATATGTTAGGATGCTGCGAGATGAATTGGATGCTGCATGGAGATGAATCTTGATCTCCTACATCTCCCATCTCAATACAGCATCCCTACTTAAAGGCATCTCGGACTTAGTCGATTTTTCATAAATTCTAAGAAATTCATATGTTAGGATGCTGGGAGATGAATGGGATGCTGCATGGAGATGAATCTTGATCTCCTACATCTCCCATCTCAATACAGCATCCCTACTTAAAGGCATCTCGGACTTAGTCGATTTTTCATAAATTCTAAGAAAAACATATGTTAGGATGCTGCGAGATGAATGGGATGCTGCAGGGAGATGAATCTTGATCTCCTACATCTCCCGTCTTAAGACAGCATCCCTACTTAAAGGCATCTCGGACTTAGTCGATTTTTCATAAATTCTAAGGAAAACATATGTTAGGATGCTGCGAGATGAATGGGATGCTGCATGGAGATGAATCTTGATCTTCTTCATCTCTCATCTCAATACAGCATCCCTACTTAAAGGCATCTCGGGCTTAGTCGATTTTTCATAAATTCTAAGAAAAACATATGTTAGGATGCTGCGAGATGAATGGGATGCTGCATGGAGATGAATCTTGATCTTTTACATCTCCCATCGCAATACAGCATCCCTACTTAAAGGCATCTCGGACTTAGTCGATTTTTCATAAATTCTAAGAAAAACATATGTTAGGGTGCTGCGAGATGAATCTTGATCTTCTTCATCTACCATCTCGATACAGCATCCCTACTTAAAGGCATCTCGGACCTAGTCGATTTTTCATAAATTCATAGAAAAACATATGTTAGGATGCTGGGAGATGAATGGGATGCTGCATGGAGATGAATCTTGATCTTCATCATCTCCCATCTTAATACAGCATCCCTACTTAAAGGCATCTCGGACTTAGTCGATTTTTCATAAATTCTAAGAAAAACATATGTTAGGGTGCTGCGAGATGAATGGGATGCTGCATGGAGATGAATCTTGATCTTCTTCATCTCCCATCTTAATACAGCATCCCTACTTAAAGGCATCTCGGACTAAGTCGATTTTTCATAAATTCTAAGAAAAACATATGTTAGGATGCTGCGAGATGAATTGGATGCTGCATGGAGATGAATCTTGATCTCCTACATCTCCCATCTCAATACAGCATCCCTACTTAAAGGCATCTCGGACCTAGTCGATTTTTCATAAATTCATAGAAAAACATATGTTAGGATGCTGGGAGATGAATGGGATGCTGCATGGAGATGAATCTTGATCTTCATCATCTCCCATCTTAATACAGCATCCCTACTTAAAGGCATCTCGGACTTAGTCGATTTTTCATAAATTCTAAGAAAAACATATGTTAGGATGCTGCGAGATGAATGGGATGCTGCAGGGAGATGAATCTTGATCTCCTACATCTCCCGTCTTAAGACAGCATCCCTACTTAAAGGCATCTCGGACTTAGTCGATTTTTCATAAATTCTAAGGAAAACATATGTTAGGATGCTGCGAGATGAATGGGATGCTGCATGGAGATGAATCTTGATCTTCTTCATCTCTCATCTCAATACAGCATCCCTACTTAAAGGCATCTCGGGCTTAGTCGATTTTTCATAAATTCTAAGAAAAACATATGTTAGGATGCTGCGAGATGAATGGGATGCTGCATGGAGATGAATCTTGATCTTCTTCATCTCCCATCTCAATACAGCATCCCTACTTGAAGGCATCTCGGACTTAGTCGATTTTTCATATATTCTAAGAAAAACATATGTTAGGATGCTGCGAGATGAATGGGATGCTGCATGGAGATGAATCTTGATCTTCTTCATCTCCTGTCTTAATACAGCATCCCTGCTTAAAGGCATCTCGGACTTAGTCGATTTTTCATAAATTCTTAGAAAAACATATGTTAGGATGCTGCGAGATGAATGGGATGCTGCATGGAGATGAATCTTTATCTTCTTCATCTTTCATCTTAAAACAGCATCCCTACTTAAGGGCATCTCGGACTTAGTCGATTTTTCATAAATTCTAAGAAAAACATATGTTAGGGTGCTGCGAGATGAATGGGATGCTGCATGGAGATGAATCTTGATCTTCTTCATCTCCCATCTCAATACAGCATCCCTACTTAAAGGCATCTCGGACTTAGTCGATTTTTCATAAATTCAGAGAAAAACATATGTTAGGATGCTGGGAGATGAATGGGATGCTGCATGGAGATGAATCTTTATCTTCTTCATCTTTCATCTTAAAACAGCATCCCTACTTAAGGGCATCTCGGACTTAGTCAATTTTTCATAAATTCTAAGAAAAACATATGTTAGGATGCTGCGAGATGAATGGGATGCTGCATGGAGATGAATCTTGATCTCCTACATCTCTCATCTCAATACAGCATCCCTACTTAAAGCCATCTCGGACTTAGTCGATTTTTCATAAATTCATAGAAATTCATATGTTAGGATGCTGCGAGATGAATGGGATGCTGCATGGAGATGAATCTTGATCTACTTCATCTCCCATCTTAATACAGCATCCCTACTTAAATGCATCTCGGACTTAGTCGATTTTTCATAAATTCTAAGAAAAACATATGTTAGGATGCTGCGAGATGAATGGGATGCTGCATGGAGATGAATCTTGATCTTCTTCATCTCCCATCTTAATACAGCATCCCTACTTAAATGCATCTCGGACTTAGTCAATTTTTCATAAATTCTAAGAAAAACATATGTTAGGATGCTGCGAGATGAATGGGATGCTGCATGGAGATGAATCTTGATCTCCTACATCTCTCATCTCAATACAGCATCCCTACTTAAAGCCATCTCGGACTTAGTCGATTTTTCATAAATTCATAGAAATTCATATGTGAGGATGCTGCGAGATGAATGGGATGCTGCATGGAGATGAATCTTGATCTCCTACATCTCTCATCTCAATACAGCATCCCTACTTAAAGCCATCTCGGACTTAAACGATTTTTCATAAATTCATAGAAATTCATATGTTAGGATGCTGGGAGATTAATGGGATGCTGCATGGAGATGAATCTTGATCTTCTTCATCTCCCATCTTAATACAGCATCCCTACTTAAAGGCATCTCGGACTTAGTCGATTTTTCATAAATTCCAAGAAATTCATATGTTAGGATGCTGGGAGATGAATGGGATGCTGCATGGAGATGAATCTTGATCTTCTTCATCTCCCATCTTATTACAGCATCCCTACTTAGAGGCATCTCGGACTTAGTCGATTTTTCATAAATTCTAAGAAAAACATATGTTAGGATGCTGCGAGATGAATGGGATGCTGCATGGAGATGAATCTTGATCTTCTTCATCTCCCATCTCAATACAGCATCCCTATTTACAGGCATCTCGGACTTAGTCGATTTTTCATAAATTCTTAGAAAAACATATGTTAGGATGCTGCGAGATGAATGGGATGCTGCATGGAGATGAATCTTGATCTTCTTCATCTCCCATCTTAATACAGCATCCCTACTTAAAGGCATCTCGGACTTAGTCGATTTTTCATAAATTCTAAGAAAAACATAAGTTAGGATGCTGGGAGATGAATGGGATGCTGCACGGAGATGAATCTTGATCTTCTTCATCTCCCATTTTAATACAGCATCCCTACTTAAAGGCATCTCGGACTTAGTCGATTTTTCATAAATTCTAAGAAAAACATATGTTAGGATGCTGCGAGATGAATGGGATGCTGCATGGAGATGAATCTTGATCTTCTTCATCTCCCATCTTAATACAGCATCCCTACTTGAAGGCATCTCGGACTTAGTCGATTTTTCATAAATTCTAAGAAAAACCTATGTTAAGATGCTGCGAGATGAATGGGATGCTGCATGGAGATGAATCTTGATCTTCTACATCTCCCATCTCGATACAGCATCCCTTCTTAAAGGCATCTCGGACTAAGTCGATTTTTCATAAATTCTAAGAAATTCATATGTTAGGATGCTGCGAGATGAATGGGATGCTGCATGGAGATGAATCTTGATCTTCTTCATCTCTCATCTCAATACAGCATCCCTACTTAAAGCCATCTCGGACTTAGTCGATTTTTCATAAATTCATAGAAATTCATATGTTAGGATGCTGCGAAATGAATGGGATGCTGCATGGAGATGAATCATGATCTTCTTCATCTCCCATCTTAATACAGCATCCCTACTTAAAGGCATCTCTGACTTAGTCGATTTTTCATAAATTCCTAGAAAAACATATGTTAGCATGATGCGAGATGAATGGGATGCTGCATGGAGATGAATCTTGATCTTCTTCATCTCCCATCTTAATACAGCATCCTTACTTAAAGGCATCTCGGACTTAGTCGATTTTTCATAAATTCTAAGAAAAACATATGTCAGGATGCTGCGAGATAAATGGGATGCTGCATGGAGATGAATTTTGATCTTCTTCATCTTCCATCTTAATACAGCATCCCTACTTAAAGGCATCTCGGACTTAGTCGATTTTTCATAAATTCATAGAAATTCATATGTTGAGATGCTGCGAGATGAATGGGATGCTGCATGGAGATGAATCTTGATCTTCTTCATCTCCCATCTCAATACAGCATCCCTATTTAAAGGCATCTCGGACTTAGTCGATTTTTCATAAACTCTAAGAAAAACCTATGTTAAGATGCTGCGAGATGAATGGGATGCTGCATGGAGATGAATCTTGATCTTCTACATCTCCCATCTCGATACAGCATCCCTTCTTAAAGGCATCTCGGACTAAGTCGATTTTTCATAAATTCTAAGAAATTCATATGTTAGGATGCTGCGAGATGAATGGGATGCTGCATGGAGATGAATCTTGATCTTCTTCATCTCCCATCTTAATACAGCATCCCTACTTAAAGGCATCTCGGACTTAGGCGATTTTTCATAAATTCTAAGAAAAACATATGTTAGGATGATGCGAGATGAATTCGATGCTGCATGGAGATGAATCTTGATCTTCTTCATCTCCCATCTTAATACAGCATCCTTACTTAAAGGCATCTCGGACTTAGTCGATTTTTCATAAATTCTAAGAAAAACATATGTTAGGATGCTGGGAGATGAATGGGATGCTGCATGGAGATGAATCATGATCTTCTTCATCTCCCATCTTAATACAGCATCCCTACTTAAAGGCATCTCTGACTTAGTCGATTTTTCATAAATTCCTAGAAAAACATATGTTAGCATGATGCGAGATGAATGGGATGCTGCATGGAGATGAATCTTGATCTTCTTCATCTCCCATCTTAATACAGCATCCTTACTTAAAGGCATCTCGGACTTAGTCGATTTTTCATAAATTCTAAGAAAAACATATGTTAGGATGCTGGGAGATGAATGGGATGCTGCATGGAGATGAGTCATGATCTTCTCCATCTCCCATCTTAATACAGCATCCCTACTTAAAGGCATCTCTGACTTAGTCGATTTTTCATAAATTCCTAGAAAAACATATGTTAGGACGCTGCGAGATGAATGGGATGCTGCATGGAGATGAATCTTGATCTTTTTCATCTCCCATCTCAATACAGCATCCCTACTTAAAGGCATCTCGGCCTTAGTCGATTTTTCATAAAGTCTAAGAAAAACATATGTTAGGATGCTGCGAGATAAATGGGATGCTGCATGGAGATGAATCTTGATCTTCTTCATCTCCCATCTTAATGCAGCATCCCTACTTAAAGGCATCTCGGACTTAGTCGATTTTTCATAAACTCTAAGAAAAACATATGTTCGGATGCTGCGAGATGAATGGGATGCTGCATGGAGATGAATCTTGATCTTCTTCATCTCCCATCTTAATTCAGCATCCCTACTTAAAGGCATCTCGGACTTAGTCGATTTTTCATAAATTCTAAGAAAAACATTTGTTAGGATGCTGCGAGATGAATGGGATGCTGCATGGAGATGAATCTTGATCTTCTTCATCTCCCATCTCAATACAGCATCCCTACTTAAAGGCATCTCTGACTTAGTCGATTTTTCATAAATTCTAAGAAAAACATATGTTAGGACGCTGCGAGATGAATGGGATGCTGCATGGAGATGAATCTTGATCTTTTTCATCTCCCATCTCAATACAGCATCCCTACTTAAAGGCATCTCGGCCTTAGTCGATTTTTCATAAATTCTAAGAAAAACATATGTTAGGATGCTGCGAGATAAATGGGATGCTGCATGGAGATGAATCTTGATCTTCTTCATCTCCCATCTTAATACAGCATCCCTACTTAAAGGCATCTCGGCCTTAGTCGATTTTTCATAAATTCTAAGAAAAACATATGTTA
This sequence comes from Anopheles ziemanni, assembly GCF_943734765.1. Taxonomy (NCBI): domain Eukaryota; kingdom Metazoa; phylum Arthropoda; class Insecta; order Diptera; family Culicidae; genus Anopheles; species Anopheles ziemanni. The sequence continues at coordinate 296,683 of NW_026689787.1, read as the reverse complement.
TGATGCTGCGAGATGAATGGGATGCTGCATGGAGATGAATCTTGATCTTCTTCATCTCCCATCTCAATACAGCATCCCTACTTAAAGGCATCTCGGACTTAGTCGATTTTTCATAAATTCTAAGAAAAACATATGTTAGGATGCTGCGAGATGAATGGGATGCTGCATGGAGATGAATCTTGATCTTCTACATCTCCCATATTAGAACAGCATCCCTACTTAAAGGCATCTCGGACTAAGTCGATTTTTCATAATTTCCAAGAAAAACATATGTTAGGATGCTGCGAGATGAATGGGATGCTGCATGGAGATGAATCTTGATCTTCTTCATCTCCCATCTTAATACAGCATCCCTACTTAAATGCATCTCGGACTTAGTCAATTTTTCATAAATTCTAAGAAAAACATATGTTAGGATGCTGCGAGATGAATGGGATGCTGCATGGAGATGAATCTTGATCTCCTACATCTCTCATCTCAATACAGCATCCCTACTTAAAGCCATCTCGGACTTAGTCGATTTTTCATAAATTCATAGAAATTCATATGTGAGGATGCTGCGAGATGAATGGGATGCTGCATGGAGATGAATCTTGATCTCCTACATCTCTCATCTCAATACAGCATCCCTACTTAAAGCCATCTCGGACTTAAACGATTTTTCATAAATTCATAGAAATTCATATGTTAGGATGCTGCGAGATGAATGGGATGCTGCATGGAGATGAATCTTGATCTTCGTCATCTCCCATCTTAATACAGCATCCCTACTTAAAGGCATCTCGGACTTAGTCGATTTTTCATAATTTCCAAGAAAAACATATGTTAGGATGCTGCGAGATGAATGGGATGCTGCATGGAGATGAATCTTGATCTCCTACATCTCCCATCTCAATACAGCATCCCTACTTAAAGGCATCTCGGACTTAGTCGATTTTTCATAAATTCATAGAAAAACATATGTTAGGATGCTGCGAGATGAATGAGATGCTGCATGGAGATGAATCTTGACCTTCTTCATCTCCCATCTTAATACAGCATCCCTACTTAAAGGCATCTCGGACTTAGCCGATTTTTCATAAAATCTAAGAAAAACATATGTTAGGATGCTGCGAGATGAATGGGATGCTGCATGGAGATGAATCTTGATCTTTTACATCTCCCATCGCAATACAGCATCCCTACTTAAAGGCATCTCGGACTTAGTCGATTTTTCATAAATTCTAAGAAAAACATATGTTAGGGTGCTGCGAGATGAATCTTGATCTTCTTCATCTACCATCTCGATACAGCATCCCTACTTAAAGGCATCTCGGACCTAGTCGATTTTTCATAAATTCATAGAAAAACATATGTTAGGATGCTGGGAGATGAATGGGATGCTGCATGGAGATGAATCTTGATCTTCATCATCTCCCATCTTAATACAGCATCCCTACTTAAAGGCATCTCGGACTTAGTCGATTTTTCATAAATTCTAAGAAAAACATATGTTAGGGTGCTGCGAGATGAATGGGATGCTGCATGGAGATGAATCTTGATCTTCTTCATCTCCCATCTTAATACAGCATCCCTACTTAAAGGCATCTCGGACTAAGTCGATTTTTCATAAATTCTAAGAAAAACATATGTTAGGATGCTGCGAGATGAATTGGATGCTGCATGGAGATGAATCTTGATCTCCTACATCTCCCATCTCAATACAGCATCCCTACTTAAAGGCATCTCGGACTTAGTCGATTTTTCATAAATTCTAAGAAATTCATATGTTAGGATGCTGGGAGATGAATGGGATGCTGCATGGAGATGAATCTTGATCTCCTACATCTCCCATCTCAATACAGCATCCCTACTTAAAGGCATCTCGGACTTAGTCGATTTTTCATAAATTCTAAGAAAAACATATGTTAGGATGCTGCGAGATGAATGGGATGCTGCAGGGAGATGAATCTTGATCTCCTACATCTCCCGTCTTAAGACAGCATCCCTACTTAAAGGCATCTCGGACTTAGTCGATTTTTCATAAATTCTAAGGAAAACATATGTTAGGATGCTGCGAGATGAATGGGATGCTGCATGGAGATGAATCTTGATCTTCTTCATCTCTCATCTCAATACAGCATCCCTACTTAAAGGCATCTCGGGCTTAGTCGATTTTTCATAAATTCTAAGAAAAACATATGTTAGGATGCTGCGAGATGAATGGGATGCTGCATGGAGATGAATCTTGATCTTCTTCATCTCCCATCTCAATACAGCATCCCTACTTGAAGGCATCTCGGACTTAGTCGATTTTTCATATATTCTAAGAAAAACATATGTTAGGATGCTGCGAGATGAATGGGATGCTGCATGGAGATGAATCTTGATCTTCTTCATCTCCTGTCTTAATACAGCATCCCTGCTTAAAGGCATCTCGGACTTAGTCGATTTTTCATAAATTCTTAGAAAAACATATGTTAGGATGCTGCGAGATGAATGGGATGCTGCATGGAGATGAATCTTTATCTTCTTCATCTTTCATCTTAAAACAGCATCCCTACTTAAGGGCATCTCGGACTTAGTCGATTTTTCATAAATTCTAAGAAAAACATATGTTAGGGTGCTGCGAGATGAATGGGATGCTGCATGGAGATGAATCTTGATCTTCTTCATCTCCCATCTCAATACAGCATCCCTACTTAAAGGCATCTCGGACTTAGTCGATTTTTCATAAATTCAGAGAAAAACATATGTTAGGATGCTGGGAGATGAATGGGATGCTGCATGGAGATGAATCTTTATCTTCTTCATCTTTCATCTTAAAACAGCATCCCTACTTAAGGGCATCTCGGACTTAGTCAATTTTTCATAAATTCTAAGAAAAACATATGTTAGGATGCTGCGAGATGAATGGGATGCTGCATGGAGATGAATCTTGATCTCCTACATCTCTCATCTCAATACAGCATCCCTACTTAAAGCCATCTCGGACTTAGTCGATTTTTCATAAATTCATAGAAATTCATATGTTAGGATGCTGCGAGATGAATGGGATGCTGCATGGAGATGAATCTTGATCTACTTCATCTCCCATCTTAATACAGCATCCCTACTTAAATGCATCTCGGACTTAGTCGATTTTTCATAAATTCTAAGAAAAACATATGTTAGGATGCTGCGAGATGAATGGGATGCTGCATGGAGATGAATCTTGATCTTCTTCATCTCCCATCTTAATACAGCATCCCTACTTAAATGCATCTCGGACTTAGTCAATTTTTCATAAATTCTAAGAAAAACATATGTTAGGATGCTGCGAGATGAATGGGATGCTGCATGGAGATGAATCTTGATCTCCTACATCTCTCATCTCAATACAGCATCCCTACTTAAAGCCATCTCGGACTTAGTCGATTTTTCATAAATTCATAGAAATTCATATGTGAGGATGCTGCGAGATGAATGGGATGCTGCATGGAGATGAATCTTGATCTCCTACATCTCTCATCTCAATACAGCATCCCTACTTAAAGCCATCTCGGACTTAAACGATTTTTCATAAATTCATAGAAATTCATATGTTAGGATGCTGGGAGATTAATGGGATGCTGCATGGAGATGAATCTTGATCTTCTTCATCTCCCATCTTAATACAGCATCCCTACTTAAAGGCATCTCGGACTTAGTCGATTTTTCATAAATTCCAAGAAATTCATATGTTAGGATGCTGGGAGATGAATGGGATGCTGCATGGAGATGAATCTTGATCTTCTTCATCTCCCATCTTATTACAGCATCCCTACTTAGAGGCATCTCGGACTTAGTCGATTTTTCATAAATTCTAAGAAAAACATATGTTAGGATGCTGCGAGATGAATGGGATGCTGCATGGAGATGAATCTTGATCTTCTTCATCTCCCATCTCAATACAGCATCCCTATTTACAGGCATCTCGGACTTAGTCGATTTTTCATAAATTCTTAGAAAAACATATGTTAGGATGCTGCGAGATGAATGGGATGCTGCATGGAGATGAATCTTGATCTTCTTCATCTCCCATCTTAATACAGCATCCCTACTTAAAGGCATCTCGGACTTAGTCGATTTTTCATAAATTCTAAGAAAAACATAAGTTAGGATGCTGGGAGATGAATGGGATGCTGCACGGAGATGAATCTTGATCTTCTTCATCTCCCATTTTAATACAGCATCCCTACTTAAAGGCATCTCGGACTTAGTCGATTTTTCATAAATTCTAAGAAAAACATATGTTAGGATGCTGCGAGATGAATGGGATGCTGCATGGAGATGAATCTTGATCTTCTTCATCTCCCATCTTAATACAGCATCCCTACTTGAAGGCATCTCGGACTTAGTCGATTTTTCATAAATTCTAAGAAAAACATATGTTATGATGCTGCGAGATGAATGGGATGCTGCATTGAGATGAATCTTGATCTTCTTCATCTCCCATCTCAATACAGCATCCCTACTTAAAGGCATCTCGGACTTAGTCGATTTTTCATAAATTCTAAGAAAAACATATGTTAGGATGCTGCGAGATGTATGGGATGCTGCATGGAGATGAATCTTGATCTTCTTCATCTCCCATCTTAATACAGCATCCCTACTTAAAGGCATCTCGGACTTAGTCGATTTGTCATTAATTCTAAGAAAAACATATGTTAGGATGCTGCGAGATGAATGGGATGCTGCATGGAGATGAATCTTGATCTTCTTCATCTCCCATCTTAATACAGCATCCCTACTTGAAGGCATCTCGGACTTAGTCGATTTTTCATAAATTCTAAGAAAAACATATGTTAGGATGCTGGGAGATGAATGGGATGCTGCATGGAGATGAATCGTGATCTTCTTCATCTCCCATCTCAATACAGCATCCCTACTTAAAGGCATCTCGGACTTAGTCGATTCTTCATAAATTCTAAGAAATTGATATGTTAGGATGCTGCGACATGAATGGGATGCTGCATGGAGATGAATCTTGATCTTCTTCATCTCCCATCTTAATACAGCATCCTTACTTAAAGGCATCTCGGACTTAGTCGATTTTTCATAAATTCTAAGAAAAACATATGTAAGGATGCTGGGAGATGAATGGGATGCTGCATGGAGATGAATCTTGATCTTCTTCATCTCCCATCTTATTACAGCATCCCTACTTAGAGGCATCTCGGACTTAGTCGATTTTTCATAAATTCTAAGAAAAACATATGTTAGGATGCTGCGAGATGAATGGGATGCTGCATGGAGATGAATCTTGATCTTCTTCATCTCCCATCTCAATACAGCATCCCTATTTACAGGCATCTCGGACTTAGTCGATTTTTCATAAATTCTAAGAAATTCATATGTTAGGATGCTCGGAGATGAATGGGATGCTGCATGGAGATGAATCTTGATCTTCGTCATCTCCCATCTTAATACAGCATCCCTACTTAAAGGCATCTCGGACTTAGTCGATTTTTCATAAATTCTTAGAAAAACATATGTTAGGATGCTGCGAGATGAATGGGATGCTGCATGGAGATGAATCTTGATCTTCTTCATCTCCCATCTTAATACAGCATCCCTTCTTAAAGGCATCTCGGACTTAGTCGATTTTTAATAAATTCTAAGAAAAACATATGTAAGGATGCTGCGAGATGAATGGGATGCTGCATAGAGATGAATCTTGATCTTTTTTCATCTCCCATCTTAATACAGCATCCCTACTTGAAGGCATCTCGGACTTAGTCGATTTTTCATAAATTCTAAGAAAAACATATGTTATGATGCTGGGAGATGAATGGGATGCTGCACGGAGATGAATCTTGATCTTCTTCATCTCCCATTTTAATACAGCATCCCTACTTAAAGGCATCTCGGACTTAGTCGATTTTTCATAAATTCTAAGAAAAACATATGTTAGGATGCTGCGAGATGAATGGGATGCTGCATGGAGATGAATCTTGATCTTCTTCATCTCCCATCTTAATACAGCATCCCTACTTGAAGGCATCTCGGACTTAGTCGATTTTTCATATATTCTAAGAAAAACATATGTTATGATGCTGCGAGATGAATGGGATGCTGCAGTGAGATGAATCTTGATCTTCTTCATCTCCCATCTCAATACAGCATCCCTACTTGAATGCATCTCGGACTTAGTCGATTTTTCATAAATTCTTAGAAAAACATATGTAAGAATGCTGGGAGATGAATGGGATGCTGCATGGAGATGAATCTTGATCTTCTTCATCTCCCATCTCAATACAGCATCCCTACTTAAAGGCATCTCGGACTTAGTCGATTTTTCATAAATTCTAAGAAAAACATAAGTTAGGATGCTGCGGGATGAATGGGATACTGCATGGAGATGAATCTTGATCTTCTTCATCTCCCATCTTAATACAGCATCCCTACTTAAAGGCATCTCGGACTTAGTCGATTTTTCATAAATTCTAAGAAAAACATATGTTAGGGTGCTGCGAGATGAATGGGATGCTGCATGGAGATGAATCTTGATCTTCTTCATCTCCTATCTTAATACAGCATCCCTACTTAAAGGCATCTCGGACTTAGTCGATTTTTCATAAATTCTTAGAAAAACATATGTTAGGATGCTGCGAGATGAATGGGATGCTGCATGGAGATGAATCTTGATCTTCTTCATCTCCCATCTTAATACAGCATCCCTTCTTAAAGGCATCTCGGACTTAGTCGATTTTTAATAAATTCTAAGAAAAACATATGTAAGGATGCTGCGAGATGAATGGGATGCTGCATAGAGATGAATCTTGATCTTTTTTCATCTCCCATCTTAATACAGCATCCCTACTTGAAGGCATCTCGGACTTAGTCGATTTTTCATAAATTCTAAGAAAAACATATGTTATGATGCTGGGAGATGAATGGGATGCTGCACGGAGATGAATCTTGATCTTCTTCATCTCCCATTTTAATACAGCATCCCTACTTAAAGGCATCTCGGACTTAGTCGATTTTTCATAAATTCTAAGAAAAACATATGTTAGGATGCTGCGAGATGAATGGGATGCTGCATGGAGATGAATCTTGATCTTCTTCATCTCCCATCTTAATACAGCATCCCTACTTGAAGGCATCTCGGACTTAGTCGATTTTTCATATATTCTAAGAAAAACATATGTTATGATGCTGCGAGATGAATGGGATGCTGCATGGAGATGAATCTTGATCTTCTTCATCTCCCATCTCAATACAGCATCCCTACTTAAAGGCATCTCGGACTTAGTCGATTTTTCATAAATTCTAAGAAAAACATATGCTAGGATGCTGCGAGATGAATTGGATGCTGCATGGAGATGAATCTTGATCTTCTTCATCTCCCATCTCAATACAGCATCCCTACTTAAAGGCATCTCGGACTTAGTCGATTTTTCATAAATTCTAAGAAAAACATATGCTAGGATGCTGCGAGATGAATTGGATGCTGCATGGAGATGAATCTTGATCTTCTTCATCTCCCATCTCAATACAGCATCCCTACTTGAATGCATCTCGGACTTAGTCGATTTTTCATAAATTCTTAGAAAAACATATGTAAGAATGCTGGGAGATGAATGGGATGCTGCATGGAGATGAATCTTGATCTTCTTCATCTCCCATCTCAATACAGCATCCCTACTTAAAGGCATCTCGGACTTAGTCGATTTTTCATAAATTCTAAGAAAAACATAAGTTAGGATGCTGCGGGATGAATGGGATACTGCATGGAGATGAATCTTGATCTTCTTCATCTCCCATCTTAATACAGCATCCCTACTTAAAGGCATCTCGGACTTAGTCGATTTTTCATAAATTCTAAGAAAAACATATGTTAGGGTGCTGCGAGATGAATGGGATGCTGCATGGAGATGAATCTTGATCTTCTTCATCTCCTATCTTAATACAGCATCCCTACTTAAAGGCATCTCGGACTTAGTCGATTTTTCATAAATTCTAAGAAAAACACATGTTAGGATGCTGCGAGATGAATGAGATGCTGCATGGAGATGAATCTTGATCTTCTTCATCTCCCATCTTATTACAGCATCCCTACTTAAAGCCATCTCGGACTTAAACGATTTTTCATAAATTCATAGAAATTCATATGTTAGGATGCTGCGAGATGAATGGGATGCTGCATGGAGATGAATCTTGATCTACTTCATCTCCCATCTTAATACAGCATCCCTACTTAAATGCATCTCGGACTTAGTCGATTTTTCATAAATTCTAAGAAAAACATATGTTAGGATGCTGCGAGATGAATGGGATGCTGCATGGAGATGAATCTTGATCTTCTACATCTCCCATATTAGAACAGCATCCCTACTTAAAGGCATCTTGGACTTAGTCGATTTTTCATAAATTCTAAGAAAAACAAATGTTAGGATGCTGGGAGATGAATAAGATGCTGCATGGAGATGAATCTTGATCTTCTTCATCTCTCATCTTAATACAGCATCCCTACTTAAAGGCATCTCGGACTTAGTCGATTTTTAATAAATTCATAGAAATTCATATGTTAGGATGCTGCGAGATGAATGGGATGCTGCATGTAGATGAATCTTGATCTTCTTCATCTCCCATCTTAATACAGCATCCCTACTTAAAGGCATCTTGGACTTAGTCGATTTTTCATAAATTCTAAGAAAAACACATGTTAGGATGCTGCGAGATGAATGAGATGCTGCATGGAGATGAATCTTGATCTTCTACATCTCCCATATTAGAACAGCATCCCTACTTAAAGGCATCTTGGAGTTAGTCGATTTTTCATAAATTCTAAGAAAAACAAATGTTAGGATGCTGGGAGATGAATAAGATGCTGCATGGAGATGAATCTTGATCTTCTTCATCTCTCATCTTAATACAGCATCCCTACTTAAAGGCATCTCGGACTTAGTCGATTTTTCATAAATTCTAAGAAAAACATATGTTAGGATGCTGCGAGATAAATGGGATGCTGCATGGAGATGAATCTTGATCTTCTTTATCTCCCTTCTTAATACAGCATCCCTACTTTAAGGAATCTCGGACTTAGTAGATTTTTCATAAATTCTAAGAAAAACATATGTTAGGATGCTGCGAGATAAATGGGATGCTGCATGGAGATGAATCTTGATCTTCTTTATCTCCCTTCTTAATACAGCATCCCTACTTTAAGGAATCTCGGACTTAGTAGATTTTTCATAAATTCTAAGAAAAACATATGTTAGGATGCTGCGAGATAAATGGGATGCTGCATGGAGATGAATCTTGATCTTCTTCATCTCCCATCTTAATACAGCATCCCTACTTGAAGGCATCTCGGACTTAGTCGATTTTTCATAAATTCATAGAAAAACAAATTTTAGGATGCTGCGAGATGAATGAGATGCTGCATGGAGATGAATCTTGATCTTCTTCATCTCCCATCTTAATACAGCATCCCTACTTCCCCTTAGAGCATCCCCTACTAAGAAAAACATATGTTAGGATGCTGCGAGATGAATGGGATGCTGCATGGAGATGAATCTTGATCTTCTCCATCTCCCATCTCAATACAGCATCCCTACTTAAAGGCATCTCGGACTAAGTCGAATTTTCATAAATTCTAAGAAAAACATATGTTTGGATGCTGCGAGATGAATGAGATGCTGTCTGGAGATGAATCTTGATCTTCTTCATCTCCCATCTTAATACAGCATCCCTACTTAAAGGCATCTCGGACTTAGTCGATTTTTCATAAATTCTCAGAAAAACATATGTTAGGATGCTGCGAGATAAATGGGATGCTGCATGGAGAAGAATCTTGATATTCTTCATCTCCAATCTTAATACAGCATTCCTTCTTAAAGGCATCTCGGACTTAGTCGATTTTTCATAAATTCATAGAAATTCATATGTTAGGATGCTGGGAGATGAATGGGATGCTGCATGGAGATGAATCTTGATCTCCTACATCTCCCATCTTAATACAGCATCCCTACTTAAAGCCATCTCGGACTTAGTTGATTTTTCATAAATTCTAAGAAAAACATATGTTAGGATGCTGCGAGATAAATGGGATGCTGCATGGAGATGAATCTTGATCTTCTTCATCTCCCATCTCAATACAGCATCCCTACTTAAAGGCATCTCGGACTTAGTCGATTTTTCATAAATTCTAAGAAAAACATATGTTAGGATGCTGCGAGATGAATGGGATGCTGCATGGAGATGAATCTTGATCTTATTCATCTCCCATCTTTATACAGCATCCCTACTTTAAGGCATCTTGGACTTAGTCGATTTTTCATAAATTCTAAGAAAAACATATGTTAGGATGCTACGAGATGAATTAGATGCTGCATGGAGATGAATCTTGATCTTCTTCAACTCCCATCTTAATACAGCATCCCTACTTAAAGGCATCTCGGACTAAGTCGATTTTTCATAAATTCTAAGAAAAACATATGTTAGGATGCTGCGAGATGAATTGGATGCTGCATGGAGATGAATCTTGATCTCCTACATCTCCCATCTCAATACAGCATCCCTACTTAAAGGCATCTCGGACTTAGTCGATTTTTCATAAATTCTAAGAAATTCATATGTTAGGATGCTGGGAGATGAATGGGATGCTGCATGGAGATGAATCTTGATCTCCTACATCTCCCATCTCAATACAGCATCCCTACTTAAAGGCATCTCGGACTTAGTCGATTTTTCATAAATTCTAAGAAAAACATATGTTAGGATGCTGCGAGATGAATGGGATGCTGCAGGGAGATGAATCTTGATCTCCTACATCTCCCGTCTTAATACAGCATCCCTACTTAAAGGCATCTCGGACTTAGTCGATTTTTCATAAATTCTAAGGAAAACATATGTTAGGATGCTGCGAGATGAATGGGATGCTGCATGGAGATGAATCTTGATCTTCTTCATCTCTCATCTCAATACAGCATCCCTACTTAAAGGCATCTCGGGCTTAGTCGATTTTTCATAAATTCTAAGAAAAACATATGTTAGGATGCTGCGAGATGAATGGGATGCTGCATGGAGATGAATCTTGATCTTCTTCATCTCTCATCTCAATACAGCATCCCTACTTAAAGGCATCTCGGGCTTAGTCGATTTTTCATAAATTCTAAGAAAAACATATGTTAGGATGCTGCGAGATGAATGGGATGCTGCATTGAGATGAATCTTGATCTTCTTCATCTCTAATCGCAATACAGCAACCCTACTTGAAGGCATCTCGGACTGAGTCAATTTTTCATAAATTCTAAGAAAAACATATGTTAGGATGATGCGAGATGAATGGGATGCTGCATGGAGATGAATCTTGATCTTCTTCATCTCCCATCTTAATACAGCATCCCTACTTGAAGGCATCTCGGACTTAGTCGATTTTTCATAAATACTAAGAAATTTATATGTTAGAATGCTGCGAGATGAATGGGATGCTGCATGGAGATGAATCTTGATCTTCTTCATCTCCCATCCCAAAACATCATCCCTACTTAAAGGCATCTCGGACTTAGTCGATTTTTCATAAATTCTAAGAAAAACATATGTTAGGATGCTGCGAGATGAATGGGATGCTGCATGGAGATGAATCTTGAGTTTCTTCATCTCCCATCTTAATCCAGCATCCCTACTTAAAGGCATCTCGGACTTAGTCGATTTTTCATAAATTCTAAGAAAAACATATGTTAGGATGCTGCGAGATGAATGGGATGCTGAATGGAGATAAATCTTGATCTTCTTCATCTCCCATCTTAATACAGCATCCCTACTTAGAGGCATCTCGGACTTAGTCGATTTTTCATAAATTCTAAGAAATTCATATGTTAGGATGCTGCGAGATGAATGGGATGCTGCATGGAGATGAATCTTGATCTTCTTCATCTCCCATCTTAATACAGCATCCCTACTTAAAAGCATCTCGGACTTAGTCGATTTTTAATAAATTCTAAGAAAAACATATGTAAGGATGCTGCGAGATGAATGGGATGCTGCATGGAGATGAATCTTGATCTTTTTTTCATCTCCCATCTTAATACAGCATCCCTACTTAAAGCCATCTCGAACTTAGTCGATTTTTCATAAATTCTAAGAAATTTATATGTTAGGATGCTGCGAGATGAATGGGATGCTGCATGGAGATGAATCTTGATCTTCTTCATCTCCCATCCCAAAACATCATCCCTACTTAAAGGCATCTCGGACTTAGTCGATTTTTCATAAATTCTAAGAAAAACATATGTTAGGATGCTGCGAGATGAATGGGATGCTGCATGGAGATGAATCTTGATCTTCTTCATCTCCCATCCCAAAACATCATCCCTACTTAAAGGCATCTCGGACTTAGTCGATTTTTCATAAATTCTAAGAAAAACATATGTTAGGATGCTGCGAGATGAATGGGATGCTGCATGGAGATGAATCTTGATCTTCTTCATCTCCCATCTTAATACAGCATCCCTACTTAAAGGCATCTCGGACTTAGTCGATTTTTCATAAATTCTAAGAAAAACATATGTAAGGATGCTGCGAGATTAATGGGATGCTGCATGGAGATGAATCTTGATCTTCTTCATCTCCCATCTCAATACAGCATCCCTACTTACAGGCATCTCGGACTTAGTCGATTTTTCATGAATTCTAAGAAATTCATATGTTAGGATGCTGGGAGATGAATGGGATGCTGCATGGAGATGTATCTTGATCTTCTTCATCTCCCATCTTAATACAGCATCCCTATTTAAAGGCATCTCGGACTTAGTCGATTTTTCATAAATTCTAAGAAATTCATATGTTAGGATGCTGTATTAAGATGGGAGATGAATGGGATGCTGCATGGAGATGTATCTTGATCTTCTTCATCTCCCATCTTAATACAGCATCCCTACTTAAAGGCATCTCGGACTTAGTCGATTTTTCATAAATTCATAGAAATTTATATGTTAGGATGCTGGGAGATGAATGGGATGCTGCATGGAGATGAATCTTGATCTTCTCCATCTCCCATCTTAATACAGCATCCCTACTTAAGGGCTTCTCGGACTTAGTCGATTTTTCATAAATTCTAAGAAAAACATATGTTAGGATGCTGCGAGATGAATGGGATGCTGCATGGAGATGAATCTTGATCTTCTTCATCTCCAATCTTAATACAGCATCCCTATTTAAAGGCATCTCGGACTTAGTCGATTTTTCATAAATTCTAAGAAATTCATATGTTAGGATGCTGCGAGTTGAATGGGATGCTGCATGGAGATGAATCTTGATCTCCTACATCTCTCATCTCAATACAGCATCCCTACTTAAAGCCATCTCGGACTTAGTCGATTTTTCATAAATTCTAAGAAAAACATATGTTAGGATGCTGCGAAATGCATGGGATGCTGCATGGAGATGAATCTTGATCTTCTTCATCTCCCATCTTAATACAGCATCCCTACTTAAAGCCATCTCGGACTTAGTCGATTTTTCATAAATTCTAAGAAATTCATATGTTAGGATGCTGGGAGATGAATGGGATGCTGCATAGAGATGAATCTTGATCTTTTTCATCTCCCATCTCAATACAGCATCCCTACTTAAAGGCATCTCGGACTTAGTCGATTTTTCATAAATTCTAAGAAAAACATATGTTAGGATGCTGCGAGATGAATGGGATGCTGCATGGAGATGAATCTTGATCTCCTACATCTCCCATCTCAATACAGCATCCCTACTTAGAGGCATCTCGGACTTAGTCGATTTTTCATAAATTCTAAGAAAAACATATGTAAGGATGCTGCGAGATTAATGGGATGCTGCATGGAGATGAATCTTGATCTTCTTCATCTCCCATCTCAATACAGCATCCCTACTTACAGGCATCTCGGACTTAGTCGATTTTTCATGAATTCTAAGAAATTCATATGTTAGGATGCTGGGAGATGAATGGGATGCTGCATGGAGATGAATCTTGATCTTCTTCAGCTCCCATCTTAATAGAGCATCCCTACTTAAAGGCATCTCGGACTTAGTCGATTTTTCATAAATTCATAGAAATTCATATGTTAGGATGCTGCGAGATGAATGGGATGCTGCATGGAGATGCATCTTGATCTCCTACATCTCCCATCTTAATACAGCATCCCTACTTAAAGCCATCTCGGACTTAGTCGATTTTTCATAAATGCATATAAATTCATATGTTAGGATGCTGGGAGATGAATGGGATGCTGCATGGAGATGAATCTTGATCTCCTACATCTCTCATCTCAATACAGCATCCTTACTTAAAGCCATCTCGGACTTAGTCGATTTTTCATAAATTCATAGAAATTCATATGTTAGGATGCTGCGAGATGAATGGGATGCTGCATGCAGATGAATATTGATCTCCTACATCTCCCGTCTCAATACAGCATCCCTACTTAAAGGCATCTCGGACTTAGTCGATTTTTCATAAATTCATAGAAATTCATATGTTAGGATGCTGCGAGATGAATGGGATGCTGCATGGAGATGAATCTTGATCTTCTTCATCTCCCATCTTAATACAGCATCCCTACTTAAAGGCATCTCGGACTTAGTCGATTTTTCATAAATTCTAAGAAATTCATATGTAAGGATGCTGGGAGATGAATGGGATGCTGCATGGAGATGAATCTTGATCTCCTACATCTCTCATCTTAATACAGCATCCCTACTTAAAGCCATCTCGGACTTAGTCGATTTTTCATAAATTCATATAAATTCATATGTAAGGATGCTGGGAGATGAATGGGATGCTGCATGGAGATGAATCTTGATCTCCTACATCTCCCGTCTCAATACAGCATCCCTACTTAAAGGCATCTCGGACTAAGTCGATTTTTCATAAATTCTAAGAAATTCATATGTTAGGATGCTGGGAGATGAATGAGATGCTGCATGGAGATGAATCTTGATCTCCTACATCTCTCATCTCAATACAGCATTCCTACCTAAAGCCATCTCGGACTTAGTCGATTTTTCATAAATTCATAGAAATTCATATGTTAGGATGCTGCGAGATGAATGGGATGCTGCATGGAGATGAATCTTGATCTACTCCATCTCCCATCTTAATACAGCATCCCTACTTAAATGCATCTCGGACTTAGTCGATTTTTCATAAATTCTAAGAAAAACATATGTTAGGATGCTGCGAGATGAATAGGATGCTGCATGGAGATGCATCTTGATCTCCTACATCTCCCATCTTAATACAGCATCCCTACTTAAAGCCATCTCGGACTAAGTCGATTTTTCATAAATTCATAGAAATTCATATGTAAGGATGCTGCGAGATCAATGGGATGCTGCATGGAGATGAATCTTGATCTACTCCATCTCCCATCTCAATACAGCATCCCTACTTAAAGGCATCTCGGACTTAGTCGATTTTTCATAAATTCATAGAAATTCATATGTTAGGATGCTGCGAGATGAATGGGATGCTGCATGGAGATGAATCTTCATCTCCTTCATCTCCAAGCTCAATACAGCATCCCTACTTAAAGGCATCTCGGACTTAGTCGAATTTTCATATATTCTAAGAAAAACATATGTTAGGATGCTGGGAGATGAATGGGATGCTGCATGGAGATGAATCTTGATCTTCTTCATCTCCCGTCTCAATACAGCATCCTTACTTAAAGGCATCTCGGACTTAGTCGATTTTTCATAAATTCTAAGAAATTCATATGTTAGGATGCTGCGAGATGAATGGGATGCTGCATGGAGATGAATCTTGATCTTCTTCATCTCCCATCTCAATATAGCATCCCTACTTAAAGGCATCTCGGACTAAGTCGATTTATCATAAATTCTAAGAAAAACATATGTTGGGATGCTGAGAGATGAATGGGATGCTGCATGGAGATGAATCTTGATCTTCTTCATCTCCCATCTTAATACAGCATCCCTACTTAAACGCATCTCGGACTTAGTCGATTTTTCATAAATTCTAAGAAAAACATATGTTAGGATGCTGCGAGATTAATGGGATGCTGCATCGAGATGAATCTTGATCTTCTTCATCTCCCGTCTTAATACAGCATCCCTTCTTAAAGGCATCTCGGACTTAGTCGATTTTTCATAAATTCTAAGAAATTCATATGTTAGGATGCTGCGAGATGAATGGGATGCTGCATGGAGATGAATCTTGATCTTCTTCATCTCCCGTCTTAATACAGCATCCCTTCTTAAAGGCATCTCTGACTTAGTTGATTTTTCATTAATTCTAAGAAAAACATATGTTAGGATGCTGCGAGATGAATGGGATGCTGCATGGAGATGAATCTTGATCTTCTTCATCTCCCATCTTAATACAGCATCCCTACTTAAAGGCATCTCGGACTTAGTCGATTTTTCATAAATTCTAAGAAATTCATATGTTAGGATGCTGGGAGATGAATGGGATGCTGCATGGAGATGAATCTTGGTCTTCTTCATCTCCCATCTTAATACAGCATCCCTACTTAAAGGCATCTCGGACTTAGTCGATTTTTCATAAATTCTAAGAAAAACATATGTTAGGATGCTGCGAGATGAATGGGATGCTGAATGGAGATGAATCTTGATCTCCTACATCTCCCATCTTAATACAGCATCCCTACTTAAAGGCATCTCGGACTTATTCGATTTTTCATAAATTCATAGAAATTCATATGTTAGGATGCTGCGAGATGAATGGGATGCTGCATGGAGATGAATCTTGATCTCCTTCATCTCTCATCTCAATACAGCATCCCTACTTAAAGGCATCTCGGACTTAGTCGATTTTTCATAAATTCATAGAAATTCATATGTTAGGATGCTGGGAGATGAATGGGATGCTGCATGGAGATGAATCTTGATCTTCTTCATCTCCCATCTTAATACAGCATCCCTACTTGAAGGCATCTCGGACTTAGTCGATTTTTCATAAATTCATAGAAATTCATATGTTAGGATGCTGCGAGATGAATGGGATGCTGCATGCAGATGAATATTGATCTCCTACATCTCCCGTCTCAATACAGCATCCCTACTTAAAGGCATCTCGGACTTAGTCGATTTTTCATAAATTCATAGAAATTCATATGTTAGGATGCTACGAGATGAATGGGATGCTGCATGGAGATGAATCTTGATCTTCTTCTTCTCCCATCTTAATACAGCATCCCTACTTAAAGGCATCTCGGACTAAGTCGATTTATCATAAATTCTAAGAAAAACATATGTTGGGATGCTGAGAGATGAATGGGATGCTGCATGGAGATGAATCTTGATCTTCGTCATCTCCCATCTTAATACAGCATCCCTACTTAAAGGCATCTCGGACTTAGTCGATTTTTCATAAATTCTAAGAAAAACATATGTTAGGATGCTGCGAGATAAATGGGATGCTGCATAGAGATGAATCTTGATCTTCTTGTTCTCCCATCTTAATACAGCATCCCTACTTAAAGGCATCTCGGACTTAGTTGATTTTTCATAAATTCTAAGAAAAACATATGTTAGGATGCTGCGAGATGAATGGGATGCTGCATGGAGATGAATCTTGATCTTCTTCATCTCCCATCTTAATACAGCATCCCTACCTAAAGGCATCTCGGACTTAGTTGATTTTTCATAAATTCTAAGAAAAACATATGTTAGGATGCTGCGAGATAAATGGGATGCTGCATGGAGATGAATCTTGATCTTCTTCATCTCCCATCTTAATACAGCATCCCTACCTAAAGGCATCTCGGACTTAGTTGATTTTTCATAAATTCTAAGAAAAACATATGTTAGGATGCTGCGAGATTAATGGGATGCTGCATGGAGATGAATCTTGATCTTCTTCATCGCCCATCTTAATACAGCATCCCTACTTAAAGGCATCTCGGACTTAGTCGATTTTTAATTGATTCTAAGAAAAACATATGTTAGGATGCTGCGAGATGAATGGGATGCTGCATGGAGATGAATCTTGATCTTCTTCATCTCCCATCTTAATACAGCATCCCTACTTAAAGGCATCTCGGACTTAGTCGATTTTTCATAAATTCTAAGAAATTCATATGTTAGGATGCTGGGAGATGAATGGGATGCTGCATGGAGATGAATCTTGGTCTTCTTCATCTCCCATCTTAATACAGCATCCCTACTTAAAGGCATCTCGGACTTAGTCGATTTTTCATAAATTCTAAGAAAAACATATGTTAGGATGCTGCGAGATGAATGGGATGCTGAATGGAGATGAATCTTGATCTCCTACATCTCCCATCTTAATACAGCATCCCTACTTAAAGGCATCTCGGACTTATTCGATTTTTCATAAATTCATAGAAATTCATATGTTAGGATGCTGCGAGATGAATGGGATGCTGCATGGAGATGAATCTTGATCTCCTACATCTCTCATCTCAATACAGCATCCCTACTTAAAGGCATCTCGGACTTAGTCGATTTTTCATAAATTCATAGAAATTCATATGTTAGGATGCTGGGAGATGAATGGGATGCTGCATGGAGATGAATCTTGATCTTCTTCATCTCCCATCTTAATACAGCATCCCTACTTGAAGGCATCTCGGACTTAGTCGATTTTTCATAAATTCATAGAAATTCATATGTTAGGATGCTGCGAGATGAATGGGATGCTGCATGCAGATGAATATTGATCTCCTACATCTCCCGTCTCAATACAGCATCCCTACTTAAAGGCATCTCGGACTTAGTCGATTTTTCATAAATTCATAGAAATTCATATGTTAGGATGCTGCGAGATGAATGGGATGCTGCATGGAGATGAATCTTGATCTCCTTCATCTCTCATCTCAATACAGCATCCCTACTTAAAGCCATCTCGGACTTAGTCGATTTTTCATAAATTCATAGAAATTCATATGTAAGGATGCTGCGAGATGAATGGGATGCTGCATGGAGATGAATCTTGATCTCCTACATCTCTCATCTCAATACAGCATCCCTACTTAAAGGCATCTCGGACTTAGTCGATTTTTCATAAATTCATAGAAATTCATATGTTAGGATGCTGGGAGATAAATGGGATGCTGCATGGAGATGAATCTTGATCTCCTTCATCTCTCATCTCAATACAGCATCCCTACTTAAAGCCATCTCGGACTTAGTCGATTTTTCATAAATTCATAGAAATTCATATGTAAGGATGCTGCGAGATGAATGGGATGCTGCATGGAGATGAATCTTGATCTCCTACATCTCCCATCTTAATACAGCATCCCTACTTAAAGGCATCTCGGACTTAGTCGATTTTTCATAAATTCTAAGAAATTCATATGTTAGGATGCTGGGAGATGAATGGGATGCTGCATGGAGATGAATCTTGATCTTCTTCATCTCCCATCTTAATACAGCATCCCTACTTAAAGGCATCTCGGACTTAGTCGATTTTTCATAAATTCTAAGAAATTCATATGTTAGGATGCTGGGAGATGAATGGGATGCTGCATGGAGATGAATCTTGATCTTCTTCATCTCCCATCTTAATACAGCATCCCTACTTAAAGGCATCTCGGACTTAGTCGATTTTTCATAAATTCTAAGAAATTCATATGTTAGGATGCTGGGAGATAAATGGGATGCTGCATGGAGATGAATCTTGATCTCCTTCATCTCTCATCTCAATACAGCATCCCTACTTAAAGCCATCTCGGACTTAGTCGATTTTTCATAAATTCATAGAAATTCATATGTAAGGATGCTGCGAGATGAATGGGATGCTGCATGGAGATGAATCTTGATCTCCTACATCTCTCATCTCAATACAGCATCCCTACTTAAAGGCATCTCGGACTTAGTCGATTTTTCATAAATTCATAGAAATACATATGTTAGGATGCTGGGAGATGAATGGGATGCTGCATGGAGATGAATCTTGATCTTCTTCATCTCCCATCTTAATACAGCATCCCTACTTAAAGGCATCTCGGACTTAGTCGATTTTTCATAAATTCATAGAAATTCATATGTTAGGATGCTGGGAGATGAATGGGATGCTGCATGGAGATGAATCTTGATCTCCTACATCTCTCATCTCAATACAGCATCCTTACTTAAAGCCATCTCGGACTTAGTCGGTTTTTCATAAATTCATAGAAATTCATATGTTAGGATGCTGCGAGATGAATGGGATGCTGCATGCAGATGAATATTGATCTCCTACATCTCCCGTCTCAATACAGCATCCCTACTTAAAGGCATCTCGGACTTAGTCGATTTTTCATAAATTCATAGAAAATCATATGTTAGGATGCTGGGAGATGAATGGGATGCTGCATGAAGATGCATCTTGATCTCCTACGTCTCCCATCTTAATACAGCATCCCTACTTAAAGCCATCTCGGACTTAGTCGATTTTTCATAAATTCATAGAAATTCATATGTTAGGATGCTGGGAGATGAATGGGATGCTGCATGGAGATGAATCTTGATCTTCTTCATCTCCCATCTTAATACAGCATCCCTACTTAAAGGCATCTCGGACTTAGTCGATTTTTCATAAATTCTAAGAAATTCATATGTTAGGATGCTGGGAGATGAATGGGATGCTGCATGGAGATGAATCTTGATCTCCTACATCTCTCATCTCAATACAGCATCCTTACTTAAAGCCATCTCGGACTTAGTCGGTTTTTCATAAATTCATAGAAATTCATATGTTAGGATGCTGCGAGATGAATGGGATGCTGCATGCAGATGAATATTGATCTCCTACATCTCCCGTCTCAATACAGCATCCCTACTTAAAGGCATCTCGGACTTAGTCGATTTTTCATAAATTCATAGAAAATCATATGTTAGGATGCTGGGAGATGAATGGGATGCTGCATGAAGATGCATCTTGATCTCCTACGTCTCCCATCTTAATACAGCATCCCTACTTAAAGCCATCTCGGACTTAGTCGATTTTTCATAAATTCATAGAAATTCATATGTTAGGATGCTGGGAGATGAATGGGATGCTGCATGGAGATGAATCTTGATCTTCTTCATCTCCCATCTTAATACAGCATCCCTACTTAAAGGCATCTCGGACTTAGTCGATTTTTCATAAATTCTAAGAAATTCATATGTTAGGATGCTGGGAGATGAATGGGATGCTGCATGCAGATGAATATTGATCTCCTACATCTCCCGTCTCAATACAGCATCCCTACTTAAAGGCATCTCGGACTTAGTCGATTTTTCATAAATTCATAGAAATTCATATGTTAGGATGCTGCGAGATGAATGGGATGCTGCATGGAGATGAATCTTGATCTCCTACATCTCTCATCTCAATACAGCATCCCTACTTAAAGGCATCTCGGACTTAGTCGATTTTTCATAAATTCATAGAAATTCATATGTTAGGATGCTGGGAGATGAATGGGATGCTGCATGGAGATGAATCTTGATCTTCTTCATCTCCCATCTTAATACAGCATCCCTACTTGAAGGCATCTCGGACTTAGTCGATTTTTCATAAATTCTAAGAAATTCATATGTTAGGATGCTGGGAGATAAATGGGATGCTGCATGGAGATGAATCTTGATCTCCTCCCTACTTAAAGCCATCTCGGACTTAGTCGATTTTTCATAAATTCATAGAAATTCATATGTAGGGATGCTGTGAGATGAATGGGATGCTGCATGGAGATGAATCTTGATCTCCTACATCTCTCATCTCAATACAGCATCCCTACTTAAAGGCATCTCGGACTTAGTCGATTTTTCATAAATTCATAGAAATACATATGTTAGGATGCTGGGAGATGAATGGGATGCTGCATGGAGATGAATCTTGATCTTCTTCATCTCCCATCTTAATACAGCATCCCTACTTAAAGGCATCTCGGACTTAGTCGATTTTTCATAAATTCATAGAAATTCATATGTTAGGATGCTGGGAGATGAATGGGATGCTGCATGGAGATGAATCTTGATCTCCTACATCTCTCATCTCAATACAGCATCCTTACTTAAAGCCATCTCGGACTTAGTCGGTTTTTCATAAATTCATAGAAATTCATATGTTAGGATGCTGCGAGATGAATGGGATGCTGCATGCAGATGAATATTGATCTCCTACATCTCCCGTCTCAATACAGCATCCCTACTTAAAGGCATCTCGGACTTAGTCGATTTTTCATAAATTCATAGAAAATCATATGTTAGGATGCTGGGAGATGAATGGGATGCTGCATGAAGATGCATCTTGATCTCCTACGTCTCCCATCTTAATACAGCATCCCTACTTAAAGCCATCTCGGACTTAGTCGATTTTTCATAAATTCATAGAAATTCATATGTTAGGATGCTGGGAGATGAATGGGATGCTGCATGGAGATGAATCTTGATCTTCTTCATCTCCCATCTTAATACAGCATCCCTACTTAAAGGCATCTCGGACTTAGTCGATTTTTCATAAATTCTAAGAAATTCATATGTTAGGATGCTGGGAGATGAATGGGATGCTGCATGGAGATGAATCTTGATCTCCTACATCTCTCATCTCAATACAGCATCCTTACTTAAAGCCATCTCGGACTTAGTCGGTTTTTCATAAATTCATAGAAATTCATATGTTAGGATGCTGCGAGATGAATGGGATGCTGCATGCAGATGAATATTGATCTCCTACATCTCCCGTCTCAATACAGCATCCCTACTTAAAGGCATCTCGGACTTAGTCGATTTTTCATAAATTCATAGAAAATCATATGTTAGGATGCTGGGAGATGAATGGGATGCTGCATGAAGATGCATCTTGATCTCCTTCGTCTCCCATCTTAATACAGCATCCCTACTTAAAGCCATCTCGGACTTAGTCGATTTTTCATAAATTCATAGAAATTCATATGTTAGGATGCTGGGAGATGAATGGGATGCTGCATGGAGATGAATCTTGATCTTCTTCATCTCCCATCTTAATACAGCATCCCTACTTAAAGGCTTCTCGGACTTAGTCGATTTTTCATAAATTCTAAGAAATTCATATGTTAGGATGCTGGGAGATGAATGGGATGCTGCATGCAGATGAATATTGATCTCCTACATCTCCCGTCTCAATACAGCATCCCTACTTAAAGGCATCTCGGACTTAGTCGATTTTTCATAAATTCATAGAAATTCATATGTTAGGATGCTGCGAGATGAATGGGATGCTGCATGGAGATGAATCTTGATCTCCTACATCTCTCATCTCAATACAGCATCCCTACTTAAAGGCATCTCGGACTTAGTCGATTTTTCATAAATTCATAGAAATTCATATGTTAGGATGCTGGGAGATGAATGGGATGCTGCATGGAGATGAATCTTGATCTTCTTCATCTCCCATCTTAATACAGCATCCCTACTTGAAGGCATCTCGGACTTAGTCGATTTTTCATAAATTCATAGAAATTCATATGTTAGGATGCTGCGAGATGAATGGGATGCTGCATGCAGATGAATATTGATCTCCTACATCTCCCGTCTCAATACAGCATCCCTACTTGAAGGCATCTCGGACTTAGTCGATTTTTCATAAATTCATAGAAATTCATATGTTAGGATGCTGCGAGATGAATGGGATGCTGCATGGAGATGAATCTTGATCTCCTTCATCTCTCATCTCAATACAGCATCCCTACTTAAAGCCATCTCGGACTTAGTCGATTTTTCATAAATTCATAGAAATTCATATGTAAGGATGCTGGGAGATGAATGGGATGCTGCATGGAGATGAATCTTGATCTTCTTCATCTCCCATCTTAATACAGCATCCCTACTTAAAGGCATCTCGGACTTAGTCGATTTTTCATAAATTCTAAGAAATTCATATGTTAGGATGCTGGGAGATGAATGAGATGCTGCATGGAGATGAATCTTGATCTCCTACATCTCTCATCTCAATACAGCATTCCTACTTAAAGCCATCTCGGACTTAGTCGATTTTTCATAAATTCATAGAAATTCATATGTTAGGATGCTGCGAGATGAATGGGATGCTGCATGGAGATGAATCTTGATCTACTCCATCTCCCATCTTAATACAGCATCCCTACTTAAATGCATCTCGGACTTAGTCGATTTTTCATAAATTCTAAGAAAAACATATGTTAGGATGCTGCGAGATGAATGGGATGCTGCATGGAGATGCATCTTGATCTCCTACATCTCCCATCTTAATACAGCATCCCTACTTAAAGCCATCTCGGACTAAGTCGATTTTTCATAAATTCATAGAAATTCATATGTTAGGATGCAGCGAGATGAATGGGCTGCTGCATGGAGATGAATCTTGATCTCCTACATCTCTCATCTCAATACAGCATCCTTACTTAAAGCCATCTCGGACTTAGTCGATTTTTCATAAATTCATAGAAATTCATATGTTAGGATGCTGCGATATGAATGGGATGCTGCATGCAGATGAATATTGATCTCCTACATCTCCCGTCTCAATACAGCATCCCTACTTAAAGGCATCTCGGACTTAGTCGATTTTTCATAAATTCATAGAAATTCATATGTTAGGATGCTGGGAAATGAATGGGATGCTGCATGGAGATGAATCTTGATCTCCTACATCTCTCATCTCAATACAGCATCCTTACTTAAAGCCATCTCGGACTTAGGCGATTTTTCATAAATTCTAAGAAATACATATGTTAGGATGCTGCGAGATGAATGGGATGCTGCATGGAGATGAATCTTGATCTCCTACATCTCTCATCTCAATACAGCATCCCTACTTAAAGGCATCTCGGACTTAGTCGATTTTTCATAAATTCTAAGAAATTCATATGTTAGGATGCTGGGAGATGAATGGGATGCTGCATGGAGATGAATCTTGATCTCCTACATCTCTCCTCTCAATACAGCATCCTTACTTAAAGCCATCTCGGACTTAGTCGGTTTTTCATAAATTCATAGAAATTCATATGTTAGGATGCTGCGAGATGAATGGGATGCTGCATGCAGATGAATATTGATCTCCTACATCTCCCGTCTCAATACAGCATCCCTACTTAAAGGCATCTCGGACTTAGTCGATTTTTCATAAATTCATAGAAAATCATATGTTAGGATGCTGGGAGATGAATGGGATGCTGCATGGAGATGCATCTTGATCTCCTACGTCTCCCATCTTAATACAGCATCCCTACTTAAAGGCATCTCGGACTTAGTCGATTTTCCATAAATTCTAAGAAAAACATATGTTAGGAAGCTGCGAGATGAATGGGATGCTGCATGGAGATGAATGTTGATCTTCTTCATCTCCCATCTCAATACAGCATCCTTGTTTAAAGGCATCTCGGACCTAGTCGATTTTTCATAAATTCTAAGAAATTGATATGTTAGGATACTGCGAGATGAATGGGATGCTGCATGGAGATGAATCTTGATTTTCTACATCTCCCATCCTAATACAGCATCCCTACTTAAAGGCATCTCGGACTTAGTCGATTTTTCATAACTTTTAAGAAAAACATATGTTAGGATGCTGCGAGATGAATGGGATGCTGCATGGAGATGAATCTTGATCTTCTCCATCTCCCATCTTAATACAGCATCCCTACATAAAGGCATCTCGGACTTAGTCGATTTTTAATTGATTCTAAGAAAAACATATGTTAGGATGCTGCGAGATGAATGGGATGCTGCATGGAGATGAATCTTGATCTTCTTCATCTCCCATCTAAATACAGCATCCCTACTTAAAGGCATCTCGGACTTAGTCGATTTTTCATAAATTCTAAGAAATTCATATGTTAGGATGCTGGGAGATGAATGGGATGCTGCATGGAGATGAATCTTGATCTTCTTCATCTCCCATCTAAATACAGCATCCCTACTTAAAGGCATCTCGGACTTAGTCGATTTTTCATAAATTTCAAGAAATTCATATGTTAGGATGCTTAGAGATGAATGGGATGCTGCATGGAGATGAATCTTGATCTTCTTCATCTCCCATCTCAAAACAGCATCCCTACTTAAAGGCATCTCGGACTTAGTCAATTTTTCATAAATTCTAAGAAAAACATATGTTAGGATGCTGCGAGATGAATGGGATGCTGCATGGAGATGAATCTTGATCTTCTTCATCTCCCATTTAAATACAGCATCCCTACTTAAAGGCATCTCGGACTTAGTCGATTTTTCATAAATTCTAAGAAATTCATATGTTAGGATGCTGCGAGATGAATGGGATGCTGCATGGAGATGAATCTTGATCTTCTTCATCTCCCATCTTAATACAGCATCCCTACTTCATGGCATCTCGGACTAAGTCGATTTTTCATAAATTCTTAGAAAAACATATGTTAGGATGCTGCGAGATGAATGGGATGCTGCATGGAGATGAATCTTGATCTTCTTCATCTCCCATCTTAATACAGCATCCCTACTTAAAGGCATCTCGGACTTAGTCGATTTTTCATAAATTCTAAGAAAAACATATGTTAGGATGCTGCGAGATTAATGGGATGCTGCATAGAGATGAATCTTGATCTTCTTCATCTCCCATCTTAATACAGCATCCCTACTTAAAGGCATCTCGGACTTAGTCGATTTTTCATAAATTCTAAGAAAAACATATGTTAGGATGCTGCGAGATGAATGGGATGCTGCATGGAGATGAATCTTCATCTCCTTCATCTCCAAGCTCAATACAGCATCCCTACTTAAAGGCATCTCGGACTTAGTCGAATTTTCATATATTCTAAGAAAAACATATGTTAGGATGCTGGGAGATGAATGGGATGCTGCATGGAGATGAATCTTGATCTTCTTCATCTCCCATCTCAATACAGCATCCTTACTTAAAGGCATCTCGGACTTAGTCGATTTTTCATAAATTCTAAGAAATTCATATGTTAGGATGCTGCGAGATGAATGGGATGCTGCATGGAGATGAATCTTGATCTTCTTCATCTCCCATCTCAATATAGCATCCCTACTTAAAGGCATCTCGGACTTAGTCGATTTTTCATAAATTCTAAAAAAAACATATGTTAGGATGCTACGAGATGAATGGGATGCTGCATGGAGATGAATCTTGATCTTCTTCATCTCCCATCTTAATACAGCATCCCTACTTAAAGGCATCTCGGACTAAGTCGATTTATCATAAATTCTAAGAAAAACATATGTTGGGATGCTGAGAGATGAATGGGATGCTGCATAGAGATGAATCTTGATCTTCTTCATCTCCCATCTTAATACAGCATCCCTACTTAAAGGCATCTCGGACTTAGTCGATTTTTCATAAATTCTAAGAAAAACATATGTTAGGATGCTGCGAGATTAATGGGATGCTGCATAGAGATGAATCTTGATCTTCTTCATCTCCGATCTCAATATAGCATCCCTACTTAAAGGCATCTCGGACTTAGTCGATTTTTCATAAATTCTAAGAAAAACATATGTTGGGATGCTGAGAGATGAATGGGATGCTGCATGGAGATGAATCTTGATCTTCTTCATCTCCCATCTTAATACAGCATCCCTACTTAAAGGCATCTCGGACTTAGTCGATTTTTCATAAATTCTAAGAAAAACATATGTTAGGATGCTGCGAGATTAATGGGATGCTGCATCGAGATGAATCTTGATCTTCTTCATCTCCCGTCTTAATACAGCATCCCTTCTTAAAGGCATCTCGGACTTAGTCGATTTTTCATAAATTCTAAGAAATTCATATGTTAGGATGCTGCGAGATGAATGGGATGCTGCATGGAGATGAATCTTGATCTTCTTCATCTCCCGTCTTAATACAGCATCCCTTCTTAAAGGCATCTCTGACTTAGTTGATTTTTCATTAATTCTAAGAAAAACATATGTTAGGATGCTGCGAGATAAATGGGATGCTGCATAGAGATGAATCTTGATCTTCTTGTTCTCCCATCTTAATACAGCATCCCTACTTAAAGGCATCTCGGACTTAGTTGATTTTTCATAAATTCTAAGAAAAACATATGTTAGGATGCTGCGAGATGAATGGGATGCTGCATGGAGATGAATCTTGATCTTCTTCATCTCCCATCTTAATACAGCATCCCTACCTAAAGGCATCTCGGACTTAGTTGATTTTTCATAAATTCTAAGAAAAACATATGTTAGGATGCTGCGAGATAAATGGGATGCTGCATGGAGATGAATCTTGATCTTCTTCATCTCCCATCTTAATACAGCATCCCTACCTAAAGGCATCTCGGACTTAGTCGATTTTTCATAAATTCTAAGAAAAACATATGTTAGGATGCTGCGAGATGAATGGGATGCTGCATGGAGATGAATCTTGATCTTCTTCATCGCCCATCTTAATACAGCATCCCTACTTAAAGGCATCTCGGACTTAGTCGATTTTTAATTGATTCTAAGAAAAACATATGTTAGGATGCTGCGAGATGAATGGGATGCTGCATGGAGATGAATCTTGATCTTCTTCATCTCCCATCTTAATACAGCATCCCTACTTAAAGGCATCTCGGACTTAGTCGATTTTTCATTAATTCTAAGAAAAACATATGTTTGGATGCTGGGAGATGAATGGGATGCTGCATGGAGATGAATCTTGATCTTCTTCATCTCCCATCTAAATACAGCATCCCTACTTAAAGGCATCTCGGACTTAGTCGATTTTTCATAAATTCTAAGAAATTCATATGTTAGGATGCTTAGAGATGAATGGGATGCTGCATGGAGATGAATCTTGATCTTCTTCATCTCCCATCTCAAAACAGCATCCCTACTTAAAGGCATCTCGGACTTAGTCAATTTTTCATAAATTCTAAGAAAAACATATGTTAGGATGCTGCGAGATGAATGGGATGCTGCATGGAGATGAATCTTGATCTTCTTCATCTCCCATCTAAATACAGCATCCCTACTTAAAGGCATCTCGGACTTAGTCGATTTTTCATAAATTCTAAGAAATTCATATGTTAGGATGCTTAGAGATGAATGGGATGCTGCATGGAGATGAATCTTGATCTTCTTCATCTCCCATCTTAATACAGCATCCCTACCTAAAGGCATCTCGGACTTAGTTGATTTTTCATAAATTCTAAGAAAAACATATGTTAGGATGCTGGGAGATGAATGGGATGCTGCATGGAGATGAATCTTGATCTTCTTCATCTCCCATCTTAAAACAGCATCCCTTCTTAAAGGCATCTTGGACTTAGTCGATTTTTCATAAATTCTTAGAAAAACATATGTGAGGATGCTGCGAGCTGAATGGGATGCTGCATGGAGATGAATCTTGATCTTCTTCATCTCCCATCTTAAAACAGCATCCCTACTTAAAGGCATCTCGGACTTAGTCGATTTTTCATTAATTCTAAGAAATTCATATGTTAGGATGCTGCGAGATGAATGGGATGCTGCATGGAGATGAATCTTGATCTTCTTCATCTCCCATCTTAATACAGCATCCCTACCTAAAGGCATCTCGGACTTAGTTGATTTTTCATAAATTCTAAGAAAAACATATGTTAGGATGCTGGGAGATGAATGGGATGCTGCATGGAGATGAATCTTGATCTTCTACATCTCCCATCTCGATACAGCATCCCTTCTTAAAGGCATCTCGGACTAAGTCGATTTTTCATAAATTCTAAGAAAAACATATGTTAGGATGCTGGGAGATGAATGGGATGCTGCATGGAGATGAATCTTGATCTTCTTCATCTCCCATCTTAAAACAGCATCCCTTCTTAAAGGCATCTTGGACTTAGTCGATTTTTCATAAATTCTAAGAAAAACATATGTTAGGATGCTGCGAGATGAATGGGATGCTGCATGGAGATGAATCTTGATCTTCTTCATCTCCCATCTCGATACAGCATCCCTACTTAAAGGCATCTCGGACTTAGTCGATTTTTCATAAATTCTAAGAAATTCATATGTTAGGATGCTGCGAGATGAATGGGATGCTGCATGGAGATGAATCTTGATCTTCTTCAACTCCCATCTCGATACAGCATCCCTACTTAAAGGCATCTCGGACTTAGTCGATTTTTCATAAATTCTAAGAAAAACATATGTTAGGATGCTGCGAGATGAATGAGATGCTGCATGGAGATGAATCTTGATCTTCTTCATTTCCCATCTCGATACAGCATCCCTACTTAAAGGCATCTCGGACTTAGTCGATTTTTCATAAATTCTAAGAAAAACATATGTTAGGATGCTGCGAAATGAATGGGATGCTGCATGGAGATGAATCTTGATCTTCTTCATCTCCCATCTTAATACAGCATCCCTACTTAAAGGCATCTCGGACTTAGTCGATTTTTCATAAATTCTAAGAAATTCATATGTTAGGATGCTGCGAGATGAATGGGATGCTGCATGGAGATGAATCTTGATCTTCTACATCTCCCATCTCGATACAGCATCCCTTCTTAAAGGCATCTCGGACTAAGTCGATTTTTCATAAATTCTAAGAAATTCATATGTTAGGATGCTGCGAGATGAATGGGATGCTGCATGGAGATGAATCTTGATCTTCTTCATCTCCCATCTTAATACAGCATCCCTACTTAAAGGCATCTCGGACTAAGTCGATTTTTCATAAATTCTAAGAAAAGCATATGTTAGGATGCTGGGAGATGAATGGGATGCTGCATGGAGATGAATCTTGATCTTCTTCATCTCCCTCCTTAATACAGCATCCCTACTTGAAGGCATCGCGGACTTAGTCGATTTTTCATAAATTCTAAGAAATTCATATGTTAGGATGCTGCGAGATGAATGGGATGCTGCATGGAGATGAATCTTGATCTTCCTAATCTCCCATCTTAATACAGCATCCCTACTTAAAGGCATCTCGGACTAAGTCGATTTTTCATAAATTCTAAGAAAAGCATATGTTAGGATGCTGGGAGATGAATGGGATGCTGCATGGAGATGAATCTTGATCTTCTTCATCTCCCTCCTTAATACAGCATCCCTACTTGAAGGCATCGCGGACTTAGTCGATTTTTCATAAATTCTAAGAAATTCATATGTTAGGATGCTGCGAGATGAATGGGATGCTGCATGGAGATGAATCTTGATCTTCCTAATCTCCCATCTTAATACAGCATCCCTACTTAAAGGCATCTCGGACTTAGTCGATTTTTCATAAATTCTAAGAAAAACATATGTTAGGATGCTGGGAGATGAATGGGATGCTGCATGGAGATGAATCTTGATCTTCTTCATCTCCCATCTCGATACAGCATCCCTACTTAAAGGCATCTCGGACTTAGTCGATTTTTCATAAATTCTAAGAAATTCATATGTTAGGATGCTGCGAGATGAATGGGATGCTGCATGGAGATGAATCTTGATCTTCTTCAACTCCCATCTCGATACAGCATCCCTACTTAAAGGCATCTCGGACTTAGTCGATTTTTCATAAATTCTAAGAAAAACATATGTTAGGATGCTGCGAGATGAATGAGATGCTGCATGGAGATGAATCTTGATCTTCTTCATTTCCCATCTCGATACAGCATCCCTACTTAAAGGCATCTCGGACTTAGTCGATTTTTCATAAATTCTAAGAAAAACATATGTTAGGATGCTGCGAAATGAATGGGATGCTGCATGGAGATGAATCATGATCTTCTTCATCTCCCATCTTAATACAGCATCCCTACTTAAAGGCATCTCTGACTTAGTCGATTTTTCATAAATTCCTAGAAAAACATATGTTAGCATGATGCGAGATGAATGGGATGCTGCATGGAGATGAATCTTGATCTTCTTCATCTCCCATCTTAATACAGCATCCTTACTTAAAGGCATCTCGGACTTAGTCGATTTTTCATAAATTCTAAGAAAAACATATGTCAGGATGCTGCGAGATAAATGGGATGCTGCATGGAGATGAATCTTGATCTTCTTCATCTTCCATCTTAATACAGCATCCCTACTTAAAGGCATCTCGGACTTAGTCGATTTTTCATAAATTCATAGAAATTCATATGTTGAGATGCTGCGAGATGAATGGGATGCTGCATGGAGATGAATCTTGATCTTCTTCATCTCCCATCTCAATACAGCATCCCTATTTAAAGGCATCTCGGACTTAGTCGATTTTTCATAAACTCTAAGAAAAACCTATGTTAAGATGCTGCGAGATGAATGGGATGCTGCATGGAGATGAATCTTGATCTTCTACATCTCCCATCTCGATACAGCATCCCTTCTTAAAGGCATCTCGGACTAAGTCGATTTTTCATAAATTCTAAGAAATTCATATGTTAGGATGCTGCGAGATGAATGGGATGCTGCATGGAGATGAATCTTGATCTTCTTCATCTCCCATCTTAATACAGCATCCCTACTTAAAGGCATCTCGGACTTAGGCGATTTTTCATAAATTCTAAGAAAAACATATGTTAGGATGATGCGAGATGAATTCGATGCTGCATGGAGATGAATCTTGATCTTCTTCATCTCCCATCTTAATACAGCATCCTTACTTAAAGGCATCTCGGACTTAGTCGATTTTTCATAAATTCTAAGAAAAACATATGTTAGGATGCTGGGAGATGAATGGGATGCTGCATGGAGATGAATCATGATCTTCTTCATCTCCCATCTTAATACAGCATCCCTACTTAAAGGCATCTCTGACTTAGTCGATTTTTCATAAATTCCTAGAAAAACATATGTTAGCATGATGCGAGATGAATGGGATGCTGCATGGAGATGAATCTTGATCTTCTTCATCTCCCATCTTAATACAGCATCCTTACTTAAAGGCATCTCGGACTTAGTCGATTTTTCATAAATTCTAAGAAAAACATATGTTAGGATGCTGGGAGATGAATGGGATGCTGCATGGAGATGAGTCATGATCTTCTCCATCTCCCATCTTAATACAGCATCCCTACTTAAAGGCATCTCTGACTTAGTCGATTTTTCATAAATTCCTAGAAAAACATATGTTAGGACGCTGCGAGATGAATGGGATGCTGCATGGAGATGAATCTTGATCTTTTTCATCTCCCATCTCAATACAGCATCCCTACTTAAAGGCATCTCGGCCTTAGTCGATTTTTCATAAAGTCTAAGAAAAACATATGTTAGGATGCTGCGAGATAAATGGGATGCTGCATGGAGATGAATCTTGATCTTCTTCATCTCCCATCTTAATGCAGCATCCCTACTTAAAGGCATCTCGGACTTAGTCGATTTTTCATAAACTCTAAGAAAAACATATGTTCGGATGCTGCGAGATGAATGGGATGCTGCATGGAGATGAATCTTGATCTTCTTCATCTCCCATCTTAATTCAGCATCCCTACTTAAAGGCATCTCGGACTTAGTCGATTTTTCATAAATTCTAAGAAAAACATTTGTTAGGATGCTGCGAGATGAATGGGATGCTGCATGGAGATGAATCTTGATCTTCTTCATCTCCCATCTCAATACAGCATCCCTACTTAAAGGCATCTCTGACTTAGTCGATTTTTCATAAATTCTAAGAAAAACATATGTTAGGACGCTGCGAGATGAATGGGATGCTGCATGGAGATGAATCTTGATCTTTTTCATCTCCCATCTCAATACAGCATCCCTACTTAAAGGCATCTCGGCCTTAGTCGATTTTTCATAAATTCTAAGAAAAACATATGTTAGGATGCTGCGAGATAAATGGGATGCTGCATGGAGATGAATCTTGATCTTCTTCATCTCCCATCTTAATACAGCATCCCTACTTAAAGGCATCTCGGCCTTAGTCGATTTTTCATAAATTCTAAGAAAAACATATGTTATGATGCTGCGAGATGAATGGGATGCTGCATGGAGATGAATCTTGATCTTCTTCATCTCCCATCTCAATACAGCATCCCTACTTAAAGGCATTTCGGACTTAGTCGATTTTTCATAAATTCTAAGAAAAACATATGTTAGGATGCTGCGAGATGAATGGGATGCTGCATGGAGATGAATCTTGATCTTCTACATCTCCCATATTAGAACAGCATCCCTACTTAAAGGCATCTCGGACTAAGTCGATTTTTCATAATTTCCAAGAAAAACATATGTTAGGATGCTGCGAGATGAATGGGATGCTGCATGGAGATGAATCTTGATCTTCTTCATCTCCCATCTTAATACAGCATCCCTACTTAAATGCATCTCGGACTTAGTCAATTTTTCATAAATTCTAAGAAAAACATATGTTAGGATGCTGCGAGATGAATGGGATGCTGCATGGAGATGAATCTTGATCTCCTACATCTCTCATCTCAATACAGCATCCCTACTTAAAGCCATCTCGGACTTAGTCGATTTTTCATAAATTCATAGAAATTCATATGTGAGGATGCTGCGAGATGAATGGGATGCTGCATGGAGATGAATCTTGATCTCCTACATCTCTCATCTCAATACAGCATCCCTACTTAAAGCCATCTCGGACTTAAACGATTTTTCATAAATTCATAGAAATTCATATGTTAGGATGCTGCGAGATGAATGGGATGCTGCATGGAGATGAATCTTGATCTTCGTCATCTCCCATCTTAATACAGCATCCCTACTTAAAGGCATCTCGGACTTAGTCGATTTTTCATAATTTCCAAGAAAAACATATGTTAGGATGCTGCGAGATGAATGGGATGCTGCATGGAGATGAATCTTGATCTCCTACATCTCCCATCTCAATACAGCATCCCTACTTAAAGGCATCTCGGACTTAGTCGATTTTTCATAAATTCATAGAAAAACATATGTTAGGATGCTGCGAGATGAATGAGATGCTGCATGGAGATGAATCTTGACCTTCTTCATCTCCCATCTTAATACAGCATCCCTACTTAAAGGCATCTCGGACTTAGCCGATTTTTCATAAAATCTAAGAAAAACATATGTTAGGATGCTGCGAGATGAATGGGATGCTGCATGGAGATGAATCTTGATCTTTTACATCTCCCATCGCAATACAGCATCCCTACTTAAAGGCATCTCGGACTTAGTCGATTTTTCATAAATTCTAAGAAAAACATATGTTAGGGTGCTGCGAGATGAATCTTGATCTTCTTCATCTACCATCTCGATACAGCATCCCTACTTAAAGGCATCTCGGACCTAGTCGATTTTTCATAAATTCATAGAAAAACAT
Organism: Anopheles ziemanni; assembly: GCF_943734765.1. Taxonomy (NCBI): domain Eukaryota; kingdom Metazoa; phylum Arthropoda; class Insecta; order Diptera; family Culicidae; genus Anopheles; species Anopheles ziemanni. The sequence continues at coordinate 261,570 of NW_026689787.1, read as the reverse complement.
ATGTTAGGATGCTGGGAGATGAATGGGATGCTGCATGGAGATGAATCTTGATCTTCATCATCTCCCATCTTAATACAGCATCCCTACTTAAAGGCATCTCGGACTTAGTCGATTTTTCATAAATTCTAAGAAAAACATATGTTAGGGTGCTGCGAGATGAATGGGATGCTGCATGGAGATGAATCTTGATCTTCTTCATCTCCCATCTTAATACAGCATCCCTACTTAAAGGCATCTCGGACTAAGACGATTTTTCATAAATTCTAAGAAAAACATATGTTAGGATGCTGCGAGATGAATTGGATGCTGCATGGAGATGAATCTTGATCTCCTACATCTCCCATCTCAATACAGCATCCCTTATTAAAGGCATCTCGGACTTAGTCGATTTTTCATAAATTCTAAGAAATTCATATGTTAGGATGCAGGGAGATGAATGGGATGCTGCATGGAGATGAATCTTGATCTCCTACATCTCCCATCTTAATACAGCATCCCTACTTAAAGGCATCTCGGACTTAGTCGATTTTTCATAAATTCTAAGAAAAACATATGTTAGGATGCTGCGAGATGAATGGGATGCTGCAGGGAGATGAATCTTGATCTCCTACATCTCCCGTCTTAAGACAGCATCCCTACTTAAAGGCATCTCGGACTTAGTCGATTTTTCATAAATTCTAAGGAAAACATATGTTAGGATGCTGCGAGATGAATGGGATGCTGCATGGAGATGAATCTTGATCTTCTTCATCTCTCATCTCAATACAGCATCCCTACTTAAAGGCATCTCGGGCTTAGTCGATTTTTCATAAATTCTAAGAAAAACATATGTTAGGATGCTGCGAGATGAATGGGATGCTGCATGGAGATGAATCTTGATCTTCTTCATCTCCCATCTCAATACAGCATCCCTACTTAAAGGCATCTCGGACTTAGTCGATTTTTCATATATTCTAAGAAAAACATATGTTAGGATGCTGCGAGATGAATGGGATGCTGCATGGAGATGAATCTTGATCTTCTTCATCTCCTGTCTTAATACAGCATCCCTGCTTAAAGGCATCTCGGACTTAGTCGATTTTTCATAAATTCTTAGAAAAACATATGTTAGGATGCTGCGAGATGAATGGGATGCTGCATGGAGATGAATCTTTATCTTCTTCATCTTTCATCTTAAAACAGCATCCCTACTTAAGGGCATCTCGGACTTAGTCGATTTTTCATAAATTCTAAGAAAAACATATGTTAGGGTGCTGCGAGATGAATGGGATGCTGCATGGAGATGAATCTTGATCTTCTTCATCTCCCATCTCAATACAGCATCCCTACTTAAAGGCATCTCGGACTTAGTCGATTTTTCATAAATTCAGAGAAAAACATATGTTAGGATGCTGGGAGATGAATGGGATGCTGCATGGAGATGAATCTTTATCTTCTTCATCTTTCATCTTAAAACAGCATCCCTACTTAAGGGCATCTCGGACTTAGTCAATTTTTCATAAATTCTAAGAAAAACATATGTTAGGATGCTGCGAGATGAATGGGATGCTGCATGGAGATGAATCTTGATCTCCTACATCTCTCATCTCAATACAGCATCCCTACTTAAAGCCATCTCGGACTTAGTCGATTTTTCATAAATTCATAGAAATTCATATGTTAGGATGCTGCGAGATGAATGGGATGCTGCATGGAGATGAATCTTGATCTACTTCATCTCCCATCTTAATACAGCATCCCTACTTAAATGCATCTCGGACTTAGTCGATTTTTCATAAATTCTAAGAAAAACATATGTTAGGATGCTGCGAGATGAATGGGATGCTGCATGGAGATGAATCTTGATCTTCTTCATCTCCCATCTTAATACAGCATCCCTACTTAAATGCATCTCGGACTTAGTCAATTTTTCATAAATTCTAAGAAAAACATATGTTAGGATGCTGCGAGATGAATGGGATGCTGCATGGAGATGAATCTTGATCTCCTACATCTCTCATCTCAATACAGCATCCCTACTTAAAGCCATCTCGGACTTAGTCGATTTTTCATAAATTCATAGAAATTCATATGTGAGGATGCTGCGAGATGAATGGGATGCTGCATGGAGATGAATCTTGATCTCCTACATCTCTCATCTCAATACAGCATCCCTACTTAAAGCCATCTCGGACTTAAACGATTTTTCATAAATTCATAGAAATTCATATGTTAGGATGCTGGGAGATGAATGGGATGCTGCATGGAGATGAATCTTGATCTTCTTCATCTCCCATCTTAATACAGCATCCCTACTTAAAGGCATCTCGGACTTAGTCGATTTTTCATAAATTCCAAGAAATTCATATGTTAGGATGCTGGGAGATGAATGGGATGCTGCATGGAGATGAATCTTGATCTTCTTCATCTCCCATCTTATTACAGCATCCCTACTTAGAGGCATCTCGGACTTAGTCGATTTTTCATAAATTCTAAGAAAAACATATGTTAGGATGCTGCGAGATGAATGGGATGCTGCATGGAGATGAATCTTGATCTTCTTCATCTCCCATCTCAATACAGCATCCCTATTTACAGGCATCTCGGACTTAGTCGATTTTTCATAAATTCTTAGAAAAACATATGTTAGGATGCTGCGAGATGAATGGGATGCTGCATGGAGATGAATCTTGATCTTCTTCATCTCCCATCTTAATACAGCATCCCTACTTAAAGGCATCTCGGACTTAGTCGATTTTTCATAAATTCTAAGAAAAACATAAGTTAGGATGCTGGGAGATGAATGGGATGCTGCACGGAGATGAATCTTGATCTTCTTCATCTCCCATTTTAATACAGCATCCCTACTTAAAGGCATCTCGGACTTAGTCGATTTTTCATAAATTCTAAGAAAAACATATGTTAGGATGCTGCGAGATGAATGGGATGCTGCATGGAGATGAATCTTGATCTTCTTCATCTCCCATCTTAATACAGCATCCCTACTTGAAGGCATCTCGGACTTAGTCGATTTTTCATAAATTCTAAGAAAAACCTATGTTAAGATGCTGCGAGATGAATGGGATGCTGCATGGAGATGAATCTTGATCTTCTACATCTCCCATCTCGATACAGCATCCCTTCTTAAAGGCATCTCGGACTAAGTCGATTTTTCATAAATTCTAAGAAATTCATATGTTAGGATGCTGCGAGATGAATGGGATGCTGCATGGAGATGAATCTTGATCTTCTTCATCTCTCATCTCAATACAGCATCCCTACTTAAAGCCATCTCGGACTTAGTCGATTTTTCATAAATTCATAGAAATTCATATGTTAGGATGCTGCGAAATGAATGGGATGCTGCATGGAGATGAATCATGATCTTCTTCATCTCCCATCTTAATACAGCATCCCTACTTAAAGGCATCTCTGACTTAGTCGATTTTTCATAAATTCCTAGAAAAACATATGTTAGCATGATGCGAGATGAATGGGATGCTGCATGGAGATGAATCTTGATCTTCTTCATCTCCCATCTTAATACAGCATCCTTACTTAAAGGCATCTCGGACTTAGTCGATTTTTCATAAATTCTAAGAAAAACATATGTTAGGATGCTGCGAGATAAATGGGATGCTGCATGGAGATGAATCTTGATCTTCTTCATCTTCCATCTTAATACAGCATCCCTACTTAAAGGCATCTCGGACTTAGTCGATTTTTCATAAATTCATAGAAATTCATATGTTGAGATGCTGCGAGATGAATGGGATGCTGCATGGAGATGAATCTTGATCTTCTTCATCTCCCATCTCAATACAGCATCCCTATTTAAAGGCATCTCGGACTTAGTCGATTTTTCATAAACTCTAAGAAAAACCTATGTTAAGATGCTGCGAGATGAATGGGATGCTGCATGGAGATGAATCTTGATCTTCTACATCTCCCATCTCGATACAGCATCCCTTCTTAAAGGCATCTCGGACTAAGTCGATTTTTCATAAATTCTAAGAAATTCATATGTTAGGATGCTGCGAGATGAATGGGATGCTGCATGGAGATGAATCTTGATCTTCTTCATCTCCCATCTTAATACAGCATCCCTACTTAAAGGCATCTCGGACTTAGGCGATTTTTCATAAATTCTAAGAAAAACATATGTTAGGATGATGCGAGATGAATTCGATGCTGCATGGAGATGAATCTTGATCTTCTTCATCTCCCATCTTAATACAGCATCCTTACTTAAAGGCATCTCGGACTTAGTCGATTTTTCATAAATTCTAAGAAAAACATATGTTAGGATGCTGGGAGATGAATGGGATGCTGCATGGAGATGAATCATGATCTTCTTCATCTCCCATCTTAATACAGCATCCCTACTTAAAGGCATCTCTGACTTAGTCGATTTTTCATAAATTCCTAGAAAAACATATGTTAGCATGATGCGAGATGAATGGGATGCTGCATGGAGATGAATCTTGATCTTCTTCATCTCCCATCTTAATACAGCATCCTTACTTAAAGGCATCTCGGACTTAGTCGATTTTTCATAAATTCTAAGAAAAACATATGTTAGGATGCTGGGAGATGAATGGGATGCTGCATGGAGATGAGTCATGATCTTCTCCATCTCCCATCTTAATACAGCATCCCTACTTAAAGGCATCTCTGACTTAGTCGATTTTTCATAAATTCCTAGAAAAACATATGTTAGGACGCTGCGAGATGAATGGGATGCTGCATGGAGATGAATCTTGATCTTTTTCATCTCCCATCTCAATACAGCATCCCTACTTAAAGGCATCTCGGCCTTAGTCGATTTTTCATAAAGTCTAAGAAAAACATATGTTAGGATGCTGCGAGATAAATGGGATGCTGCATGGAGATGAATCTTGATCTTCTTCATCTCCCATCTTAATGCAGCATCCCTACTTAAAGGCATCTCGGACTTAGTCGATTTTTCATAAACTCTAAGAAAAACATATGTTCGGATGCTGCGAGATGAATGGGATGCTGCATGGAGATGAATCTTGATCTTCTTCATCTCCCATCTTAATTCAGCATCCCTACTTAAAGGCATCTCGGACTTAGTCGATTTTTCATAAATTCTAAGAAAAACATTTGTTAGGATGCTGCGAGATGAATGGGATGCTGCATGGAGATGAATCTTGATCTTCTTCATCTCCCATCTCAATACAGCATCCCTACTTAAAGGCATCTCTGACTTAGTCGATTTTTCATAAATTCTAAGAAAAACATATGTTAGGACGCTGCGAGATGAATGGGATGCTGCATGGAGATGAATCTTGATCTTTTTCATCTCCCATCTCAATACAGCATCCCTACTTAAAGGCATCTCGGCCTTAGTCGATTTTTCATAAATTCTAAGAAAAACATATGTTAGGATGCTGCGAGATAAATGGGATGCTGCATGGAGATGAATCTTGATCTTCTTCATCTCCCATCTTAATACAGCATCCCTACTTAAAGGCATCTCGGCCTTAGTCGATTTTTCATAAATTCTAAGAAAAACATATGTTATGATGCTGCGAGATGAATGGGATGCTGCATGGAGATGAATCTTGATCTTCTTCATCTCCCATCTCAATACAGCATCCCTACTTAAAGGCATCTCGGACTTAGTCGATTTTTCATAAATTCTAAGAAAAACATATGTTAGGATGCTGCGAGATGAATGGGATGCTGCATGGAGATGAATCTTGATCTTCTACATCTCCCATATTAGAACAGCATCCCTACTTAAAGGCATCTCGGACTAAGTCGATTTTTCATAATTTCCAAGAAAAACATATGTTAGGATGCTGCGAGATGAATGGGATGCTGCATGGAGATGAATCTTGATCTTCTTCATCTCCCATCTTAATACAGCATCCCTACTTAAATGCATCTCGGACTTAGTCAATTTTTCATAAATTCTAAGAAAAACATATGTTAGGATGCTGCGAGATGAATGGGATGCTGCATGGAGATGAATCTTGATCTCCTACATCTCTCATCTCAATACAGCATCCCTACTTAAAGCCATCTCGGACTTAGTCGATTTTTCATAAATTCATAGAAATTCATATGTGAGGATGCTGCGAGATGAATGGGATGCTGCATGGAGATGAATCTTGATCTCCTACATCTCTCATCTCAATACAGCATCCCTACTTAAAGCCATCTCGGACTTAAACGATTTTTCATAAATTCATAGAAATTCATATGTTAGGATGCTGCGAGATGAATGGGATGCTGCATGGAGATGAATCTTGATCTTCGTCATCTCCCATCTTAATACAGCATCCCTACTTAAAGGCATCTCGGACTTAGTCGATTTTTCATAATTTCCAAGAAAAACATATGTTAGGATGCTGCGAGATGAATGGGATGCTGCATGGAGATGAATCTTGATCTCCTACATCTCCCATCTCAATACAGCATCCCTACTTAAAGGCATCTCGGACTTAGTCGATTTTTCATAAATTCATAGAAAAACATATGTTAGGATGCTGCGAGATGAATGAGATGCTGCATGGAGATGAATCTTGACCTTCTTCATCTCCCATCTTAATACAGCATCCCTACTTAAAGGCATCTCGGACTTAGCCGATTTTTCATAAAATCTAAGAAAAACATATGTTAGGATGCTGCGAGATGAATGGGATGCTGCATGTAGATGAATCTTGATCTTTTACATCTCCCATCGCAATACAGCATCCCTACTTAAAGGCATCTCGGACTTAGTCGATTTTTCATAAATTCTAAGAAAAACATATGTTAGGGTGCTGCGAGATGAATCTTGATCTTCTTCATCTACCATCTCGATACAGCATCCCTACTTAAAGGCATCTCGGACCTAGTCGATTTTTCATAAATTCATAGAAAAACATATGTTAGGATGCTGGGAGATGAATGGGATGCTGCATGGAGATGAATCTTGATCTTCATCATCTCCCATCTTAATACAGCATCCCTACTTAAAGGCATCTCGGACTTAGTCGATTTTTCATAAATTCTAAGAAAAACATATGTTAGGGTGCTGCGAGATGAATGGGATGCTGCATGGAGATGAATCTTGATCTTCTTCATCTCCCATCTTAATACAGCATCCCTACTTAAAGGCATCTCGGACTAAGTCGATTTTTCATAAATTCTAAGAAAAACATATGTTAGGATGCTGCGAGATGAATTGGATGCTGCATGGAGATGAATCTTGATCTCCTACATCTCCCATCTCAATACAGCATCCCTACTTAAAGGCATCTCGGACTTAGTCGATTTTTCATAAATTCTAAGAAATTCATATGTTAGGATGCTGGGAGATGAATGGGATGCTGCATGGAGATGAATCTTGATCTCCTACATCTCCCATCTCAATACAGCATCCCTACTTAAAGGCATCTCGGACTTAGTCGATTTTTCATAAATTCTAAGAAAAACATATGTTAGGATGCTGCGAGATGAATGGGATGCTGCAGGGAGATGAATCTTGATCTCCTACATCTCCCGTCTTAAGACAGCATCCCTACTTAAAGGCATCTCGGACTTAGTCGATTTTTCATAAATTCTAAGGAAAACATATGTTAGGATGCTGCGAGATGAATGGGATGCTGCATGGAGATGAATCTTGATCTTCTTCATCTCTCATCTCAATACAGCATCCCTACTTAAAGGCATCTCGGGCTTAGTCGATTTTTCATAAATTCTAAGAAAAACATATGTTAGGATGCTGCGAGATGAATGGGATGCTGCATGGAGATGAATCTTGATCTTCTTCATCTCCCATCTCAATACAGCATCCCTACTTGAAGGCATCTCGGACTTAGTCGATTTTTCATAAATTCTAAGAAAAACATATGTTAGGATGCTGCGAGATGAATGGGATGCTGCATGGAGATGAATCTTGATCTTCTTCATCTCCTGTCTTAATACAGCATCCCTGCTTAAAGGCATCTCGGACTTAGTCGATTTTTCATAAATTCTTAGTAAAACATATGTTAGGATGCTGCGAGATGAATGGGATGCTGCATGGAGATGAATCTTTATCTTCTTCATCTTTCATCTTAAAACAGCATCCCTACTTAAGGGCATCTCGGACTTAGTCGATTTTTCATAAATTCTAAGAAAAACATATGTTAGGGTGCTGCGAGATGAATGGGATGCTGCATGGAGATGAATCTTGATCTTCTTCATCTCCCATCTCAATACAGCATCCCTACTTAAAGGCATCTCGGACTTAGTCGATTTTTCATAAATTCAGAGAAAAACATATGTTAGGATGCTGGGAGATGAATGGGATGCTGCATGGAGATGAATCTTTATCTTCTTCATCTTTCATCTTAAAACAGCATCCCTACTTAAGGGCATCTCGGACTTAGTCAATTTTTCATAAATTCTAAGAAAAACATATGTTAGGATGCTGCGAGATGAATGGGATGCTGCATGGAGATGAATCTTGATCTCCTACATCTCTCATCTCAATACAGCATCCCTACTTAAAGCCATCTCGGACTTAGTCGATTTTTCATAAATTCATAGAAATTCATATGTTAGGATGCTGCGAGATGAATGGGATGCTGCATGGAGATGAATCTTGATCTACTTCATCTCCCATCTTAATACAGCATCCCTACTTAAATGCATCTCGGACTTAGTCGATTTTTCATAAATTCTAAGAAAAACATATGTTAGGATGCTGCGAGATGAATGGGATGCTGCATGGAGATGAATCTTGATCTTCTTCATCTCCCATCTTAATACAGCATCCCTACTTAAATGCATCTCGGACTTAGTCAATTTTTCATAAATTCTAAGAAAAACATATGTTAGGATGCTGCGAGATGAATGGGATGCTGCATGGAGATGAATCTTGATCTCCTACATCTCTCATCTCAATACAGCATCCCTACTTAAAGCCATCTCGGACTTAGTCGATTTTTCATAAATTCATAGAAATTCATATGTGAGGATGCTGCGAGATGAATGGGATGCTGCATGGAGATGAATCTTGATCTCCTACATCTCTCATCTCAATACAGCATCCCTACTTAAAGCCATCTCGGACTTAAACGATTTTTCATAAATTCATAGAAATTCATATGTTAGGATGCTGGGAGATTAATGGGATGCTGCATGGAGATGAATCTTGATCTTCTTCATCTCCCATCTTAATACAGCATCCCTACTTAAAGGCATCTCGGACTTAGTCGATTTTTCATAAATTCCAAGAAATTCATATGTTAGGATGCTGGGAGATGAATGGGATGCTGCATGGAGATGAATCTTGATCTTCTTCATCTCCCATCTTATTACAGCATCCCTACTTAGAGGCATCTCGGACTTAGTCGATTTTTCATAAATTCTAAGAAAAACATATGTTAGGATGCTGCGAGATGAATGGGATGCTGCATGGAGATGAATCTTGATCTTCTTCATCTCCCATCTCAATACAGCATCCCTATTTACAGGCATCTCGGACTTAGTCGATTTTTCATAAATTCTTAGAAAAACATATGTTAGGATGCTGCGAGATGAATGGGATGCTGCATGGAGATGAATCTTGATCTTCTTCATCTCCCATCTTAATACAGCATCCCTACTTAAAGGCATCTCGGACTTAGTCGATTTTTCATAAATTCTAAGAAAAACATAAGTTAGGATGCTGGGAGATGAATGGGATGCTGCACGGAGATGAATCTTGATCTTCTTCATCTCCCATTTTAATACAGCATCCCTACTTAAAGGCATCTCGGACTTAGTCGATTTTTCATAAATTCTAAGAAAAACATATGTTAGGATGCTGCGAGATGAATGGGATGCTGCATGGAGATGAATCTTGATCTTCTTCATCTCCCATCTTAATACAGCATCCCTACTTGAAGGCATCTCGGACTTAGTCGATTTTTCATAAATTCTAAGAAAAACATATGTTATGATGCTGCGAGATGAATGGGATGCTGCATTGAGATGAATCTTGATCTTCTTCATCTCCCATCTCAATACAGCATCCCTACTTAAAGGCATCTCGGACTTAGTCGATTTTTCATAAATTCTAAGAAAAACATATGTTAGGATGCTGCGAGATGTATGGGATGCTGCATGGAGATGAATCTTGATCTTCTTCATCTCCCATCTTAATACAGCATCCCTACTTAAAGGCATCTCGGACTTAGTCGATTTGTCATTAATTCTAAGAAAAACATATGTTAGGATGCTGCGAGATGAATGGGATGCTGCATGGAGATGAATCTTGATCTTCTTCATCTCCCATCTTAATACAGCATCCCTACTTGAAGGCATCTCGGACTTAGTCGATTTTTCATAAATTCTAAGAAAAACATATGTTAGGATGCTGGGAGATGAATGGGATGCTGCATGGAGATGAATCGTGATCTTCTTCATCTCCCATCTCAATACAGCATCCCTACTTAAAGGCATCTCGGACTTAGTCGATTCTTCATAAATTCTAAGAAATTGATATGTTAGGATGCTGCGACATGAATGGGATGCTGCATGGAGATGAATCTTGATCTTCTTCATCTCCCATCTTAATACAGCATCCTTACTTAAAGGCATCTCGGACTTAGTCGATTTTTCATAAATTCTAAGAAAAACATATGTAAGGATGCTGGGAGATGAATGGGATGCTGCATGGAGATGAATCTTGATCTTCTTCATCTCCCATCTTATTACAGCATCCCTACTTAGAGGCATCTCGGACTTAGTCGATTTTTCATAAATTCTAAGAAAAACATATGTTAGGATGCTGCGAGATGAATGGGATGCTGCATGGAGATGAATCTTGATCTTCTTCATCTCCCATCTCAATACAGCATCCCTATTTACAGGCATCTCGGACTTAGTCGATTTTTCATAAATTCTAAGAAATTCATATGTTAGGATGCTCGGAGATGAATGGGATGCTGCATGGAGATGAATCTTGATCTTCGTCATCTCCCATCTTAATACAGCATCCCTACTTAAAGGCATCTCGGACTTAGTCGATTTTTCATAAATTCTTAGAAAAACATATGTTAGGATGCTGCGAGATGAATGGGATGCTGCATGGAGATGAATCTTGATCTTCTTCATCTCCCATCTTAATACAGCATCCCTTCTTAAAGGCATCTCGGACTTAGTCGATTTTTAATAAATTCTAAGAAAAACATATGTAAGGATGCTGCGAGATGAATGGGATGCTGCATAGAGATGAATCTTGATCTTTTTTCATCTCCCATCTTAATACAGCATCCCTACTTGAAGGCATCTCGGACTTAGTCGATTTTTCATAAATTCTAAGAAAAACATATGTTATGATGCTGGGAGATGAATGGGATGCTGCACGGAGATGAATCTTGATCTTCTTCATCTCCCATTTTAATACAGCATCCCTACTTAAAGGCATCTCGGACTTAGTCGATTTTTCATAAATTCTAAGAAAAACATATGTTAGGATGCTGCGAGATGAATGGGATGCTGCATGGAGATGAATCTTGATCTTCTTCATCTCCCATCTTAATACAGCATCCCTACTTGAAGGCATCTCGGACTTAGTCGATTTTTCATATATTCTAAGAAAAACATATGTTATGATGCTGCGAGATGAATGGGATGCTGCAGTGAGATGAATCTTGATCTTCTTCATCTCCCATCTCAATACAGCATCCCTACTTGAATGCATCTCGGACTTAGTCGATTTTTCATAAATTCTTAGAAAAACATATGTAAGAATGCTGGGAGATGAATGGGATGCTGCATGGAGATGAATCTTGATCTTCTTCATCTCCCATCTCAATACAGCATCCCTACTTAAAGGCATCTCGGACTTAGTCGATTTTTCATAAATTCTAAGAAAAACATAAGTTAGGATGCTGCGGGATGAATGGGATACTGCATGGAGATGAATCTTGATCTTCTTCATCTCCCATCTTAATACAGCATCCCTACTTAAAGGCATCTCGGACTTAGTCGATTTTTCATAAATTCTAAGAAAAACATATGTTAGGGTGCTGCGAGATGAATGGGATGCTGCATGGAGATGAATCTTGATCTTCTTCATCTCCTATCTTAATACAGCATCCCTACTTAAAGGCATCTCGGACTTAGTCGATTTTTCATAAATTCTTAGAAAAACATATGTTAGGATGCTGCGAGATGAATGGGATGCTGCATGGAGATGAATCTTGATCTTCTTCATCTCCCATCTTAATACAGCATCCCTTCTTAAAGGCATCTCGGACTTAGTCGATTTTTAATAAATTCTAAGAAAAACATATGTAAGGATGCTGCGAGATGAATGGGATGCTGCATAGAGATGAATCTTGATCTTTTTTCATCTCCCATCTTAATACAGCATCCCTACTTGAAGGCATCTCGGACTTAGTCGATTTTTCATAAATTCTAAGAAAAACATATGTTATGATGCTGGGAGATGAATGGGATGCTGCATGGAGATGAATCTTGATCTTCTTCATCTCCCATTTTAATACAGCATCCCTACTTAAAGGCATCTCGGACTTAGTCGATTTTTCATAAATTCTAAGAAAAACATATGTTAGGATGCTGCGAGATGAATGGGATGCTGCATGGAGATGAATCTTGATCTTCTTCATCTCCCATCTTAATACAGCATCCCTACTTGAAGGCATCTCGGACTTAGTCGATTTTTCATATATTCTAAGAAAAACATATGTTATGATGCTGCGAGATGAATGGGATGCTGCATGGAGATGAATCTTGATCTTCTTCATCTCCCATCTCAATACAGCATCCCTACTTAAAGGCATCTCGGACTTAGTCGATTTTTCATAAATTCTAAGAAAAACATATGCTAGGATGCTGCGAGATGAATTGGATGCTGCATGGAGATGAATCTTGATCTTCTTCATCTCCCATCTCAATACAGCATCCCTACTTAAAGGCATCTCGGACTTAGTCGATTTTTCATAAATTCTAAGAAAAACATATGCTAGGATGCTGCGAGATGAATTGGATGCTGCATGGAGATGAATCTTGATCTTCTTCATCTCCCATCTCAATACAGCATCCCTACTTGAATGCATCTCGGACTTAGTCGATTTTTCATAAATTCTTAGAAAAACATATGTAAGAATGCTGGGAGATGAATGGGATGCTGCATGGAGATGAATCTTGATCTTCTTCATCTCCCATCTCAATACAGCATCCCTACTTAAAGGCATCTCGGACTTAGTCGATTTTTCATAAATTCTAAGAAAAACATAAGTTAGGATGCTGCGGGATGAATGGGATACTGCATGGAGATGAATCTTGATCTTCTTCATCTCCCATCTTAATACAGCATCCCTACTTAAAGGCATCTCGGACTTAGTCGATTTTTCATAAATTCTAAGAAAAACATATGTTAGGGTGCTGCGAGATGAATGGGATGCTGCATGGAGATGAATCTTGATCTTCTTCATCTCCTATCTTAATACAGCATCCCTACTTAAAGGCATCTCGGACTTAGTCGATTTTTCATAAATTCTAAGAAAAACACATGTTAGGATGCTGCGAGATGAATGAGATGCTGCATGGAGATGAATCTTGATCTTCTTCATCTCCCATCTTATTACAGCATCCCTACTTAAAGCCATCTCGGACTTAAACGATTTTTCATAAATTCATAGAAATTCATATGTTAGGATGCTGCGAGATGAATGGGATGCTGCATGGAGATGAATCTTGATCTACTTCATCTCCCATCTTAATACAGCATCCCTACTTAAATGCATCTCGGACTTAGTCGATTTTTCATAAATTCTAAGAAAAACATATGTTAGGATGCTGCGAGATGAATGGGATGCTGCATGGAGATGAATCTTGATCTTCTACATCTCCCATATTAGAACAGCATCCCTACTTAAAGGCATCTTGGACTTAGTCGATTTTTCATAAATTCTAAGAAAAACAAATGTTAGGATGCTGGGAGATGAATAAGATGCTGCATGGAGATGAATCTTGATCTTCTTCATCTCTCATCTTAATACAGCATCCCTACTTAAAGGCATCTCGGACTTAGTCGATTTTTAATAAATTCATAGAAATTCATATGTTAGGATGCTGCGAGATGAATGGGATGCTGCATGTAGATGAATCTTGATCTTCTTCATCTCCCATCTTAATACAGCATCCCTACTTAAAGGCATCTTGGACTTAGTCGATTTTTCATAAATTCTAAGAAAAACACATGTTAGGATGCTGCGAGATGAATGAGATGCTGCATGGAGATGAATCTTGATCTTCTACATCTCCCATATTAGAACAGCATCCCTACTTAAAGGCATCTTGGAGTTAGTCGATTTTTCATAAATTCTAAGAAAAACAAATGTTAGGATGCTGGGAGATGAATAAGATGCTGCATGGAGATGAATCTTGATCTTCTTCATCTCTCATCTTAATACAGCATCCCTACTTAAAGGCATCTCGGACTTAGTCGATTTTTCATAAATTCTAAGAAAAACATATGTTAGGATGCTGCGAGATAAATGGGATGCTGCATGGAGATGAATCTTGATCTTCTTTATCTCCCTTCTTAATACAGCATCCCTACTTTAAGGAATCTCGGACTTAGTAGATTTTTCATAAATTCTAAGAAAAACATATGTTAGGATGCTGCGAGATAAATGGGATGCTGCATGGAGATGAATCTTGATCTTCTTTATCTCCCTTCTTAATACAGCATCCCTACTTTAAGGAATCTCGGACTTAGTAGATTTTTCATAAATTCTAAGAAAAACATATGTTAGGATGCTGCGAGATAAATGGGATGCTGCATGGAGATGAATCTTGATCTTCTTCATCTCCCATCTTAATACAGCATCCCTACTTGAAGGCATCTCGGACTTAGTCGATTTTTCATAAATTCATAGAAAAACAAATTTTAGGATGCTGCGAGATGAATGAGATGCTGCATGGAGATGAATCTTGATCTTCTTCATCTCCCATCTTAATACAGCATCCCTACTTCCCCTTAGAGCATCCCCTACTAAGAAAAACATATGTTAGGATGCTGCGAGATGAATGGGATGCTGCATGGAGATGAATCTTGATCTTCTCCATCTCCCATCTCAATACAGCATCCCTACTTAAAGGCATCTCGGACTAAGTCGAATTTTCATAAATTCTAAGAAAAACATATGTTTGGATGCTGCGAGATGAATGAGATGCTGTCTGGAGATGAATCTTGATCTTCTTCATCTCCCATCTTAATACAGCATCCCTACTTAAAGGCATCTCGGACTTAGTCGATTTTTCATAAATTCTCAGAAAAACATATGTTAGGATGCTGCGAGATAAATGGGATGCTGCATGGAGAAGAATCTTGATATTCTTCATCTCCAATCTTAATACAGCATTCCTTCTTAAAGGCATCTCGGACTTAGTCGATTTTTCATAAATTCATAGAAATTCATATGTTAGGATGCTGGGAGATGAATGGGATGCTGCATGGAGATGAATCTTGATCTCCTACATCTCCCATCTTAATACAGCATCCCTACTTAAAGCCATCTCGGACTTAGTTGATTTTTCATAAATTCTAAGAAAAACATATGTTAGGATGCTGCGAGATAAATAGGATGCTGCATGGAGATGAATCCTGATCTTCTTCATCTCCCATCTCAATACAGCATCCCTACTTAAAGGCATCTCGGACTTAGTCGATTTGTCATAAATTCTAAGAAAAACATATGTTAGGATGCTGCGAGATGAATGGGATGCTGCATGGAGATGAATCTTGATCTTATTCATCTCCCATCTTTATACAGCATCCCTACTTTAAGGCATCTTGGACTTAGTCGATTTTTCATAAATTCTAAGAAAAACATATGTTAGGATGCTACGAGATGAATTAGATGCTGCATGGAGATGAATCTTGATCTTCTTCAACTCCCATCTTAATACAGCATCCCTACTTAAAGGCATCTCGGACTTAGTCGATTTTTCATAAATTCTAAGAAAAACATATGTTAGGATGCTGCGAGATGAATTGGATGCTGCATGGAGATGAATCTTGATCTCCTACATCTCCCATCTCAATACAGCATCCCTACTTAAAGGCATCTCGGACTTAGTCGATTTTTCATAAATTCTAAGAAATTCATATGTTAGGATGCTGGGAGATGAATGGGATGCTGCATGGAGATGAATCTTGATCTCCTACATCTCCCATCTCAATACAGCATCCCTACTTAAAGGCATCTCGGACTTAGTCGATTTTTCATAAATTCTAAGAAAAACATATGTTAGGATGCTGCGAGATGAATGGGATGCTGCAGGGAGATGAATCTTGATCTCCTACATCTCCCGTCTTAATACAGCATCCCTACTTAAAGGCATCTCGGACTTAGTCGATTTTTCATAAATTCTAAGGAAAACATATGTTAGGATGCTGCGAGATGAATGGGATGCTGCATGGAGATGAATCTTGATCTTCTTCATCTCTCATCTCAATACAGCATCCCTACTTAAAGGCATCTCGGGCTTAGTCGATTTTTCATAAATTCTAAGAAAAACATATGTTAGGATGCTGCGAGATGAATGGGATGCTGCATGGAGATGAATCTTGATCTTCTTCATCTCTCATCTCAATACAGCATCCCTACTTAAAGGCATCTCGGGCTTAGTCGATTTTTCATAAATTCTAAGAAAAACATATGTTAGGATGCTGCGAGATGAATGGGATGCTGCATTGAGATGAATCTTGATCTTCTTCATCTCTAATCGCAATACAGCAACCCTACTTGAAGGCATCTCGGACTGAGTCAATTTTTCATAAATTCTAAGAAAAACATATGTTAGGATGATGCGAGATGAATGGGATGCTGCATGGAGATGAATCTTGATCTTCTTCATCTCCCATCTTAATACAGCATCCCTACTTGAAGGCATCTCGGACTTAGTCGATTTTTCATAAATACTAAGAAATTTATATGTTAGAATGCTGCGAGATGAATGGGATGCTGCATGGAGATGAATCTTGATCTTCTTCATCTCCCATCCCAAAACATCATCCCTACTTAAAGGCATCTCGGACTTAGTCGATTTTTCATAAATTCTAAGAAAAACATATGTTAGGATGCTGCGAGATGAATGGGATGCTGCATGGAGATGAATCTTGAGTTTCTTCATCTCCCATCTTAATCCAGCATCCCTACTTAAAGGCATCTCGGACTTAGTCGATTTTTCATAAATTCTAAGAAAAACATATGTTAGGATGCTGCGAGATGAATGGGATGCTGAATGGAGATAAATCTTGATCTTCTTCATCTCCCATCTTAATACAGCATCCCTACTTAGAGGCATCTCGGACTTAGTCGATTTTTCATAAATTCTAAGAAATTCATATGTTAGGATGCTGCGAGATGAATGGGATGCTGCATGGAGATGAATCTTGATCTTCTTCATCTCCCATCTTAATACAGCATCCCTACTTAAAAGCATCTCGGACTTAGTCGATTTTTAATAAATTCTAAGAAAAACATATGTAAGGATGCTGCGAGATGAATGGGATGCTGCATGGAGATGAATCTTGATCTTTTTTTCATCTCCCATCTTAATACAGCATCCCTACTTAAAGCCATCTCGAACTTAGTCGATTTTTCATAAATTCTAAGAAATTTATATGTTAGGATGCTGCGAGATGAATGGGATGCTGCATGGAGATGAATCTTGATCTTCTTCATCTCCCATCCCAAAACATCATCCCTACTTAAAGGCATCTCGGACTTAGTCGATTTTTCATAAATTCTAAGAAAAACATATGTTAGGATGCTGCGAGATGAATGGGATGCTGCATGGAGATGAATCTTGATCTTCTTCATCTCCCATCCCAAAACATCATCCCTACTTAAAGGCATCTCGGACTTAGTCGATTTTTCATAAATTCTAAGAAAAACATATGTTAGGATGCTGCGAGATGAATGGGATGCTGCATGGAGATGAATCTTGATCTTCTTCATCTCCCATCTTAATACAGCATCCCTACTTAAAGGCATCTCGGACTTAGTCGATTTTTCATAAATTCTAAGAAAAACATATGTAAGGATGCTGCGAGATTAATGGGATGCTGCATGGAGATGAATCTTGATCTTCTTCATCTCCCATCTCAATACAGCATCCCTACTTACAGGCATCTCGGACTTAGTCGATTTTTCATGAATTCTAAGAAATTCATATGTTAGGATGCTGGGAGATGAATGGGATGCTGCATGGAGATGTATCTTGATCTTCTTCATCTCCCATCTTAATACAGCATCCCTATTTAAAGGCATCTCGGACTTAGTCGATTTTTCATAAATTCTAAGAAATTCATATGTTAGGATGCTGCAATTCCCATCTTAATACAGCATCCCTACTTAAAGGCATCTCGGACTTAGTCGATTTTTCAAAAATTCATAGAAATTTATATGTTAGGATGCTGGGAGATGAATGGGATGCTGCATGGAGATGAATCTTGATCTTCTCCATCTCCCATCTTAATACAGCATCCCTACTTAAGGGCTTCTCGGACTTAGTCGATTTTTCATAAATTCTAAGAAAAACATATGTTAGGATGCTGCGAGATGAATGGGATGCTGCATGGAGATGAATCTTGATCTTCTTCATCTCCAATCTTAATACAGCATCCCTATTTAAAGGCATCTCGGACTTAGTCGATTTTTCATAAATTCTAAGAAATTCATATGTTAGGATGCTGCGAGTTGAATGGGATGCTGCATGGAGATGAATCTTGATCTCCTACATCTCTCATCTCAATACAGCATCCCTACTTAAAGCCATCTCGGACTTAGTCGATTTTTCATAAATTCTAAGAAAAACATATGTTAGGATGCTGCGAAATGCATGGGATGCTGCATGGAGATGAATCTTGATCTTCTTCATCTCCCATCTTAATACAGCATCCCTACTTAAAGCCATCTCGGACTTAGTCGATTTTTCATAAATTCTAAGAAATTCATATGTTAGGATGCTGGGAGATGAATGGGATGCTGCATAGAGATGAATCTTGATCTTTTTCATCTCCCATCTCAATACAGCATCCCTACTTAAAGGCATCTCGGACTTAGTCGATTTTTCATAAATTCTAAGAAAAACATATGTTAGGATGCTGCGAGATGAATGGGATGCTGCATGGAGATGAATCTTGATCTCCTACATCTCCCATCTCAATACAGCATCCCTACTTAGAGGCATCTCGGACTTAGTCGATTTTTCATAAATTCTAAGAAAAACATATGTAAGGATGCTGCGAGATTAATGGGATGCTGCATGGAGATGAATCTTGATCTTCTTCATCTCCCATCTCAATACAGCATCCCTACTTACAGGCATCTCGGACTTAGTCGATTTTTCATGAATTCTAAGAAATTCATATGTTAGGATGCTGGGAGATGAATGGGATGCTGCATGGAGATGAATCTTGATCTTCTTCAGCTCCCATCTTAATAGAGCATCCCTACTTAAAGGCATCTCGGACTTAGTCGATTTTTCATAAATTCATAGAAATTCATATGTTAGGATGCTGCGAGATGAATGGGATGCTGCATGGAGATGCATCTTGATCTCCTACATCTCCCATCTTAATACAGCATCCCTACTTAAAGCCATCTCGGACTTAGTCGATTTTTCATAAATGCATATAAATTCATATGTTAGGATGCTGGGAGATGAATGGGATGCTGCATGGAGATGAATCTTGATCTCCTACATCTCTCATCTCAATACAGCATCCTTACTTAAAGCCATCTCGGACTTAGTCGATTTTTCATAAATTCATAGAAATTCATATGTTAGGATGCTGCGAGATGAATGGGATGCTGCATGCAGATGAATATTGATCTCCTACATCTCCCGTCTCAATACAGCATCCCTACTTAAAGGCATCTCGGACTTAGTCGATTTTTCATAAATTCATAGAAATTCATATGTTAGGATGCTGCGAGATGAATGGGATGCTGCATGGAGATGAATCTTGATCTTCTTCATCTCCCATCTTAATACAGCATCCCTACTTAAAGGCATCTCGGACTTAGTCGATTTTTCATAAATTCTAAGAAATTCATATGTAAGGATGCTGGGAGATGAATGGGATGCTGCATGGAGATGAATCTTGATCTCCTACATCTCTCATCTTAATACAGCATCCCTACTTAAAGCCATCTCGGACTTAGTCGATTTTTCATAAATTCATATAAATTCATATGTAAGGATGCTGGGAGATGAATGGGATGCTGCATGGAGATGAATCTTGATCTCCTACATCTCCCGTCTCAATACAGCATCCCTACTTAAAGGCATCTCGGACTAAGTCGATTTTTCATAAATTCTAAGAAATTCATATGTTAGGATGCTGGGAGATGAATGAGATGCTGCATGGAGATGAATCTTGATCTCCTACATCTCTCATCTCAATACAGCATTCCTACCTAAAGCCATCTCGGACTTAGTCGATTTTTCATAAATTCATAGAAATTCATATGTTAGGATGCTGCGAGATGAATGGGATGCTGCATGGAGATGAATCTTGATCTACTCCATCTCCCATCTTAATACAGCATCCCTACTTAAATGCATCTCGGACTTAGTCGATTTTTCATAAATTCTAAGAAAAACATATGTTAGGATGCTGCGAGATGAATAGGATGCTGCATGGAGATGCATCTTGATCTCCTACATCTCCCATCTTAATACAGCATCCCTACTTAAAGCCATCTCGGACTAAGTCGATTTTTCATAAATTCATAGAAATTCATATGTAAGGATGCTGCGAGATCAATGGGATGCTGCATGGAGATGAATCTTGATCTACTCCATCTCCCATCTCAATACAGCATCCCTACTTAAAGGCATCTCGGACTTAGTCGATTTTTCATAAATTCATAGAAATTCATATGTTAGGATGCTGGGAGATGAATGGGATGCTGCATGGAGATGAATCTTGATCTTCTTCATCTCCCATCTTAATACAGCATCCCTACTTGAAGGCATCTCGGACTTAGTCGATTTTTCATAAATTCTAAGAAATTCATATGTTAGGATGCTGGGAGATAAATGGGATGCTGCATAGAGATGAATCTTGATCTTCTTGTTCTCCCATCTTAATACAGCATCCCTACTTAAAGGCATCTCGGACTTAGTCGAATTTTCATATATTCTAAGAAAAACATATGTTAGGATGCTGGGAGATGAATGGGATGCTGCATGGAGATGAATCTTGATCTTCTTCATCTCCCATCTCAATACAGCATCCTTACTTAAAGGCATCTCGGACTTAGTCGATTTTTCATAAATTCTAAGAAATTCATATGTTAGGATGCTGCGAGATGAATGGGATGCTGCATGGAGATGAATCTTGATCTTCTTCATCTCCCATCTCAATATAGCATCCCTACTTAAAGGCATCTCGGACTTAGTCGATTTTTCATAAATTCTAAAAAAAACATATGTTAGGATGCTACGAGATGAATGGGATGCTGCATGGAGATGAATCTTGATCTTCTTCTTCTCCCATCTTAATACAGCATCCCTACTTAAAGGCATCTCGGACTAAGTCGATTTATCATAAATTCTAAGAAAAACATATGTTGGGATGCTGAGAGATGAATGGGATGCTGCATGGAGATGAATCTTGATCTTCGTCATCTCCCATCTTAATACAGCATCCCTACTTAAAGGCATCTCGGACTTAGTCGATTTTTCATAAATTCTAAGAAAAACATATGTTAGGATGCTGCGAGATTAATGGGATGCTGCATAGAGATGAATCTTGATCTTCTTCATCTCCGATCTCAATATAGCATCCCTACTTAAAGGCATCTCGGACTTAGTCGATTTTTCATAAATTCTAAGAAAAACATATGTTGGGATGCTGAGAGATGAATGGGATGCTGCATGGAGATGAATCTTGATCTTCTTCATCTCCCATCTTAATACAGCATCCCTACTTAAAGGCATCTCGGACTTAGTCGATTTTTCATAAATTCTAAGAAAAACATATGTTAGGATGCTGCGAGATTAATGGGATGCTGCATCGAGATGAATCTTGATCTTCTTCATCTCCCGTCTTAATACAGCATCCCTTCTTAAAGGCATCTCGGACTTAGTCGATTTTTCATAAATTCTAAGAAATTCATATGTTAGGATGCTGGGAGATGAATGGGATGCTGCATGGAGATGAATCTTGATCTCCTACATCTCTCATCTCAATACAGCATCCCTACTTAAAGCCATCTCGGACTTAGCCGATTTTTCATAAATTCATAGAAATTCATATGTTAGGATGCTGCGAGATGAATGGGATGCTGCATGGAGATGCATCTTGATCTCCTACATCTCCCATCTTAATACAGCATCCCTACTTAAAGCCATCTCGGACTTAGTCGATTTTTCATAAATTCTTAGAAAAACATATGTTAGGATGCTGCGAGATGAATGGGATGCTGCATGGAGATGAATCTTGATCTTCTTCATCTCCCATCTTAATACAGCATCCCTACTTAAAGGCATCTCGGACTTAGTCGATTTTTCATAAATTCTAAGAAAAACATATGTTAGGATGCTGCGAGATTAATGGGATGCTGCATAGAGATGAATCTTGATCTTCTTCATCTCCCATCTTAATACAGCATCCCTACTTAAAGGCATCTCGGACTTAGTCGATTTTTCATAAATTCTAAGAAAAACATATGTTAGGATGCTGCGAGATGAATGGGATGCTGCATGGAGATGAATCTTCATCTCCTTCATCTCCAAGCTCAATACAGCATCCCTACTTAAAGGCATCTCGGACTTAGTCGAATTTTCATATATTCTAAGAAAAACATATGTTAGGATGCTGGGAGATGAATGGGATGCTGCATGGAGATGAATCTTGATCTTCTTCATCTCCCGTCTCAATACAGCATCCTTACTTAAAGGCATCTCGGACTTAGTCGATTTTTCATAAATTCTAAGAAATTCATATGTTAGGATGCTGCGAGATGAATGGGATGCTGCATGGAGATGAATCTTGATCTTCTTCATCTCCCATCTCAATATAGCATCCCTACTTAAAGGCATCTCGGACTTAGTCGATTTTTCATAAATTCTAAAAAAAACATATGTTAGGATGCTACGAGATGAATGGGATGCTGCATGGAGATGAATCTTGATCTTCTTCTTCTCCCATCTTAATACAGCATCCCTACTTAAAGGCATCTCGGACTAAGTCGATTTATCATAAATTCTAAGAAAAACATATGTTGGGATGCTGAGAGATGAATGGGATGCTGCATGGAGATGAATCTTGATCTTCGTCATCTCCCATCTTAATACAGCATCCCTACTTAAAGGCATCTCGGACTTAGTCGATTTTTCATAAATTCTAAGAAAAACATATGTTAGGATGCTGCGAGATTAATGGGATGCTGCATAGAGATGAATCTTGATCTTCTTCATCTCCGATCTCAATATAGCATCCCTACTTAAAGGCATCTCGGACTTAGTCGATTTTTCATAAATTCTAAGAAAAACATATGTTGGGATGCTGAGAGATGAATGGGATGCTGCATGGAGATGAATCTTGATCTTCTTCATCTCCCATCTTAATACAGCATCCCTACTTAAACGCATCTCGGACTTAGTCGATTTTTCATAAATTCTAAGAAAAACATATGTTAGGATGCTGCGAGATTAATGGGATGCTGCATCGAGATGAATCTTGATCTTCTTCATCTCCCGTCTTAATACAGCATCCCTTCTTAAAGGCATCTCGGACTTAGTCGATTTTTCATAAATTCTAAGAAATTCATATGTTAGGATGCTGCGAGATGAATGGGATGCTGCATGGAGATGAATCTTGATCTTCTTCATCTCCCGTCTTAATACAGCATCCCTTCTTAAAGGCATCTCTGACTTAGTTGATTTTTCATTAATTCTAAGAAAAACATATGTTAGGATGCTGCGAGATAAATGGGATGCTGCATAGAGATGAATCTTGATCTTCTTGTTCTCCCATCTTAATACAGCATCCCTACTTAAAGGCATCTCGGACTTAGTTGATTTTTCATAAATTCTAAGAAAAACATATGTTAGGATGCTGCGAGATGAATGGGATGCTGCATGGAGATGAATCTTGATCTTCTTCATCTCCCATCTTAATACAGCATCCCTACCTAAAGGCATCTCGGACTTAGTTGATTTTTCATAAATTCTAAGAAAAACATATGTTAGGATGCTGCGAGATAAATGGGATGCTGCATGGAGATGAATCTTGATCTTCTTCATCTCCCATCTTAATACAGCATCCCTACCTAAAGGCATCTCGGACTTAGTTGATTTTTCATAAATTCTAAGAAAAACATATGTTAGGATGCTGCGAGATGAATGGGATGCTGCATGGAGATGAATCTTGATCTTCTTCATCGCCCATCTTAATACAGCATCCCTACTTAAAGGCATCTCGGACTTAGTCGATTTTTAATTGATTCTAAGAAAAACATATGTTAGGATGCTGCGAGATGAATGGGATGCTGCATGGAGATGAATCTTGATCTTCTTCATCTCCCATCTTAATACAGCATCCCTACTTAAAGGCATCTCGGACTTAGTCGATTTTTCATAAATTCTAAGAAATTCATATGTTAGGATGCTGGGAGATGAATGGGATGCTGCATGGAGATGAATCTTGGTCTTCTTCATCTCCCATCTTAATACAGCATCCCTACTTAAAGGCATCTCGGACTTAGTCGATTTTTCATAAATTCTAAGAAAAACATATGTTAGGATGCTGCGAGATGAATGGGATGCTGAATGGAGATGAATCTTGATCTCCTACATCTCCCATCTCAATACAGCATCCCTACTTAAAGGCATCTCGGACTTATTCGATTTTTCATAAATTCATAGAAATTCATATGTTAGGATGCTGCGAGATGAATGGGATGCTGCATGGAGATGAATCTTGATCTCCTACATCTCACATCTCAATACAGCATCCCTACTTAAAGGCATCTCGGACTTAGTCGATTTTTCATAAATTCATAGAAATTCATATGTTAGGATGCTGGGAGATGAATGGGATGCTGCATGGAGATGAATCTTGATCTTCTTCATCTCCCATCTTAATACAGCATCCCTACTTGAAGGCATCTCGGACTTAGTCGATTTTTCATAAATTCATAGAAATTCATATGTTAGGATGCTGCGAGATGAATGGGATGCTGCATGCAGATGAATATTGATCTCCTACATCTCCCGTCTCAATACAGCATCCCTACTTAAAGGCATCTCGGACTTAGTCGATTTTTCATAAATTCATAGAAATTCATATGTTAGGATGCTGCGAGATGAATGGGATGCTGCATGGAGATGAATCTTGATCTCCTTCATCTCTCATCTCAATACAGCATCCCTACTTAAAGCCATCTCGGACTTAGTCGATTTTTCATAAATTCATAGAAATTCATATGTAAGGATGCTGCGAGATGAATGGGATGCTGCATGGAGATGAATCTTGATCTCCTACATCTCTCATCTCAATACAGCATCCCTACTTAAAGGCATCTCGGACTTAGTCGATTTTTCATAAATTCATAGAAATTCATATGTTAGGATGCTGGGAGATAAATGGGATGCTGCATGGAGATGAATCTTGATCTCCTTCATCTCTCATCTCAATACAGCATCCCTACTTAAAGCCATCTCGGACTTAGTCGATTTTTCATAAATTCATAGAAATTCATATGTAGGGATGCTGCGAGATGAATGGGATGCTGCATGGAGATGAATCTTGATCTCCTACATCTCCCATCTTAATACAGCATCCCTACTTAAAGGCATCTCGGACTTAGTCGATTTTTCATAAATTCTAAGAAATTCATATGTTAGGATGCTGGGAGATGAATGGGATGCTGCATGGAGATGAATCTTGATCTTCTTCATCTCCCATCTTAATACAGCATCCCTACTTAAAGGCATCTCGGACTTAGTCGATTTTTCATAAATTCTAAGAAATTCATATGTTAGGATGCTGGGAGATGAATGGGATGCTGCATGGAGATGAATCTTGATCTTCTTCATCTCCCATCTTAATACAGCATCCCTACTTAAAGGCATCTCGGACTTAGTCGATTTTTCATAAATTCTAAGAAATTCATATGTTAGGATGCTGGGAGATAAATGGGATGCTGCATGGAGATGAATCTTGATCTCCTTCATCTCTCATCTCAATACAGCATCCCTACTTAAAGCCATCTCGGACTTAGTCGATTTTTCATAAATTCATAGAAATTCATATGTAAGGATGCTGCGAGATGAATGGGATGCTGCATGGAGATGAATCTTGATCTCCTACATCTCTCATCTCAATACAGCATCCCTACTTAAAGGCATCTCGGACTTAGTCGATTTTTCATAAATTCATAGAAATACATATGTTAGGATGCTGGGAGATGAATGGGATGCTGCATGGAGATGAATCTTGATCTTCTTCATCTCCCATCTTAATACAGCATCCCTACTTAAAGGCATCTCGGACTTAGTCGATTTTTCATAAATTCATAGAAATTCATATGTTAGGATGCTGGGAGATGAATGGGATGCTGCATGGAGATGAATCTTGATCTCCTACATCTCTCATCTCAATACAGCATCCTTACTTAAAGCCATCTCGGACTTAGTCGGTTTTTCATAAATTCATAGAAATTCATATGTTAGGATGCTGCGAGATGAATGGGATGCTGCATGCAGATGAATATTGATCTCCTACATCTCCCGTCTCAATACAGCATCCCTACTTAAAGGCATCTCGGACTTAGTCGATTTTTCATAAATTCATAGAAAATCATATGTTAGGATGCTGGGAGATGAATGGGATGCTGCATGAAGATGCATCTTGATCTCCTACGTCTCCCATCTTAATACAGCATCCCTACTTAAAGCCATCTCGGACTTAGTCGATTTTTCATAAATTCATAGAAATTCATATGTTAGGATGCTGGGAGATGAATGGGATGCTGCATGGAGATGAATCTTGATCTTCTTCATCTCCCATCTTAATACAGCATCCCTACTTAAAGGCATCTCGGACTTAGTCGATTTTTCATAAATTCTAAGAAATTCATATGTTAGGATGCTGGGAGATGAATGGGATGCTGCATGGAGATGAATCTTGATCTCCTACATCTCTCATCTCAATACAGCATCCTTACTTAAAGCCATCTCGGACTTAGTCGATTTTTCATAAATTCATAGAAATTCATATGTTAGGATGCTGCGAGATGAATGGGATGCTGCATGCAGATGAATATTGATCTCCTACATCTCCCGTCTCAATACAGCATCCCTACTTAAAGGCATCTCGGACTTAGTCGATTTTTCATAAATTCATAGAAAATCATATGTTAGGATGCTGGGAGATGAATGGGATGCTGCATGAAGATGCATCTTGATCTCCTACATCTCCCATCTTAATACAGCATCCCTACTTAAAGCCATCTCGGACTTAGTCGATTTTTCATAAATTCATAGAAATTCATATGTTAGGATGCTGGGAGATGAATGGGATGCTGCATGGAGATGAATCTTGATCTTCTTCATCTCCCATCTTAATACAGCATCCCTACTTAAAGGCATCTCGGACTTAGTCGATTTTTCATAAATTCATAGAAATTCATATGTTAGGATGCTGGGAGATGAATGGGATGCTGCATGCAGATGAATATTGATCTCCTACATCTCCCGTCTCAATACAGCATCCCTACTTAAAGGCATCTCGGACTTAGTCGATTTTTCATAAATTCATAGAAATTCATATGTTAGGATGCTGCGAGATGAATGGGATGCTGCATGGAGATGAATCTTGATCTCCTACATCTCTCATCTCAATACAGCATCCCTACTTAAAGGCATCTCGGACTTAGTCGATTTTTCATAAATTCATAGAAATTCATATGTTAGGATGCTGGGAGATGAATGGGATGCTGCATGGAGATGAATCTTGATCTTCTTCATCTCCCATCTTAATACAGCATCCCTACTTGAAGGCATCTCGGACTTAGTCGATTTTTCATAAATTCTAAGAAATTCATATGTTAGGATGCTGGGAGATAAATGGGATGCTGCATGGAGATGAATCTTGATCTCCTTCATCTCTCATCTCAATACAGCATCCCTACTTAAAGCCATCTCGGACTTAGTCGATTTTTCATAAATTCATAGAAATTCATATGTAAGGATGCTGCGAGATGAATGGGATGCTGCATGGAGATGAATCTTGATCTCCTACATCTCTCATCTCAATACAGCATCCCTACTTAAAGGCATCTCGGACTTAGTCGATTTTTCATAAATTCATAGAAATACATATGTTAGGATGCTGGGAGATGAATGGGATGCTGCATGGAGATGAATCTTGATCTTCTTCATCTCCCATCTTAATACAGCATCCCTACTTAAAGGCATCTCGGACTTAGTCGATTTTTCATAAATTCTTAGAAATTCATATGTAAGGATGCTGCGAGATGAATATGATGCTGCATGGAGATGAATCTTGATCTTCTTCATCTCCCATCTTAATACAGCATCCCTACTTAAAGGCATCTCGGACTTAGTCGATTTTTCATAAATTCTTAAAAAAACATATGTAAGGATGCTGCGAGATGAATGGGATGCTGCATGGAGATGAATCTTGATCTTCTTCATCTCCCATCTTAATACAGCATCCCTACTTAAATGCATCTCGGACTAAGTCGATTTTTCATAAATTCTAAGAAATTCATATGTTAGGATGCTAGGAGATGAATGGGATGCTGCATGGAGATGAATCTTGATCTTCTTCATCTCCCATCTTAATACAGCATCCCTACTTAAAGGCACCTCGGACTTAGTCGATTTTCCATAAATTCTAAGAAAAACATATGTTAGGATGCTGGGAGATGAATGGGATGCTGCATGGAGATGAATCTTGATCTAATACATCTCTCATCTCAATACAGCATCCCTACTTAAAGGCATCTCGGACTTAGTCCATTTTTCATAAATTCATAGAAATTCATATGTTAGGATGCTGCGAGATGAATGGGATGCTGCATGGAGATGCATCTTGATCTCCTACATCTCCCATCTTAATACAGCATCCCTACTTAAAGGCATCTCGGACTTAGTCGATTTTTCATAAATTCATAGAAGTTCATATGTTAGGATGCTGGGAGATGAATGGGATGCTGCATGGAGATGAATCTTGATCTCCTACATCTCCCATCTCAATACAGCATCCCTACTTAAAGGCATCTCGGACTTAGTCGATTTTTCATAAATTCATAGAAATTCATATGTTAGGATGCTGCGAGATGAATGGGATGCTGCATGGAGATGAATCTTGATCTTCTTCATCTCCCATCTTAATACAGCATCCCTACTTAAATGCATCTCGGACTTAGTCGATTTTTCATAAATTCTAAGAAAAACATATGTTAGGATGCTGCGAGATGAATGGGATGCTGCATGGAGATGAATCTTGATCTTCTTCATCTCCCATCTTAATACAGCATCCCTACTTAAAGGCATCTCGGACTTAGTCGATTTTTCATAAATTCTAAGAAATTCATATGTTAGGATGCTGGGAGATGAATGGGATGCTGCATGGAGATGAATCTTGATCTCCTACATCTCCCATCTTAATACAGCATCCCTACTTAAAGCCATCTCGGTCTTAGTCGATTTTTCATAAATTCTAAGAAATTCATATGTTAGGATGCTGCGAGATGGATGGGATGCTGCATGGAGATGAATCTTGATCTCCTACATCTCCCATCTCAATACAGCATCCCTACTTAAAGGCATCTCGGACTTAGTCGATTTTTCATAAATTCTAAGAAATTCATATGTTAGGATGCTGGGAGATGAATGAGATGCTGCATGGAGATGAATCTTGATCTTCTTCATCTCCCATCTTAATACAGCATCCCTACTTAAAGGCATCTCGGACTTAGTCGATTTTTCATAAATTCATAGAAATTCATATGTTAGGATGCTGCGAGATGAATGGGATGCTGCATGGAGATGAATCTTGATCTACTTCATCTCCCATCTTAATACAGCATCCCTACTTAAATGCATCTCGGACTTAGTCGATTTTTCATAAATTCTAAGAAATACATATGTTAGGATGCTGGGAGATGAATGGGATGCTGCATAGAGATGAATCTTGATCTCCTACATCTCCCATCTTAATACAGCATCCCTACTTAAAGCCATCTCGGACTTAGTCGATTTTTCATAAATTCTAAGAAATTCATATGTTAGGATGCTGGGAGATGAATGGGATGCTGCATGGAGATGCATCTTGATCTCCTACATCTCCCATCTTAATACAGCATCCCTACTTAAAGCCATCTCGGACTTAGTCGATTTTTCATAAATTCTAAGAAATACATATGTTAGGATGCTGGAAGATGAATGGGATGCTGAATGGAGATGAATCTTGATCTCCTACATCTCTCATCTCAATACAGCATCCTTACTTAAAGCCATCTCGGACTTAGTCGATTTTTCATAAATTCATAGAAATTCATATGTTAGGATGCTGGGAGATGAATGGGATGCTGCATGGAGATGAATCTTGATCTCCTACATCTCCCATCTTAATACAGCATCCCTACTTAAAGCCATCTCGGACTTAGTCGATTTTTCATAAATTCTAAGAAATTCATATGTTAGGATGCTGGGAGATGAATGGGATGCTGCATGGAGATAAATCTTGATCTTCTTCATCTCCCATCTTAATACAGCATCCCTACTTAAAGGCATCTCGGACTTAGTCGATTTTTCATAAATTCATAGAAATTCATATGTTAGGATGCTGGGAGATGAATGAGATGCTGCATGGAGATGAATCTTGATCTCCTACATCTCTCATCTCAATACAGCATCCCTACTTAAAGCCATCTCGGACTTAGTCGATTTTTCATAAATTCATAGAAATTCATATGTTAGGATGCTGCGAGATGAATGGGATGCTGCATGGAGATGAATCTTGATCTCCTACATCTCTCATCTCAATACAGCATCCCTACTTAAAGGCATCTCGGACTTAGTCGATTTTTCATAAATTCATAGAAATTCATATGTTAGGATGCTGGGAGATGAATGGGATGCTGCATGGAGATGCATCTTAATCTCCTACATCTCCCATCTTAATACAGCATCCCTACTTAAAGGCATCTCGGACTTAGTCGATTTTTCATAAGTTCTAAGAAATTCATATGTTAGGATGCTGCGAGATGAATGGGATGCTGCATGGAGATGAATCTTGATCTCCTACATCTCCCATCTCAATACAGCATCCCTACTTAAAGGCATCTCGGACTTAGTCGATTTTTCATAAATTCATAGAAATTCATATGTTAGGATGCTGGGAGATAAATGGGATGCTGCATGGAGATGAATCTTGATCTCCTACATCTCCCATCTTAATACAGCATCCCTACTTAAAGCCATCTCGGACTTAGTCGATTTTTCATAAATTCTAAGAAATTCATATGTTAGGATGCTGGGAGATGAATGAGATGCTGCATGGAGATGAATCTTGATCTTCTTCATCTCCCATCTTAATACAGCATCCCTACTTAAAGGCATCTCGGACTTAGTCGATTTTTCATAAATTCATAGAAATTCATATGTTAGGATGCTGCGAGATGAATGGGATGCTGCATGGAGATGCATCTTGATCTCCTACATCTCCCATCTTAATACAGCATCCCTACTTAAAGCCATCTCGGACTTAGTCGATTTTTCATAAATTCTAAGAAATACATATGTTAGGATGCTGGGAGATGAATGGGATGCTGCATGGAGATGAATCTTGATCTTCTTCATCTCCCATCTTAATACAGCATCCCTACTTAAAGGCATCTCGGACTTAGTCGATTTTTCATAAATTCATAGAAATTCATATGTTAGGATGCTGCGAGATGAATGGGATGCTGCATGGAGATGAATCTTGATCTACTTCATCTCCCATCTTAATACAGCATCCCTACTTAAATGCATCTCGGACTTAGTCGATTTTTCATAAATTCTAAGAAATTCATATGTTAGGATGCTGGGAGATGAATGGGATGCTGCATGGAGATGAATCTTGATCTAATACATCTCTCATCTCAATACAGCATCCCTACTTAAAGGCATCTCGGACTTAGTCCATTTTTCATAAATTCATAGAAATTCATATGTTAGGATGCTGCGAGATGAATGGGATGCTGCATGGAGATGCATCTTGATCTCCTACATCTCCCATCTTAATACAGCATCCCTACTTAAAGCCATCTCGGACTTAGTCGATTTTTCATAAATTCTAAGAAATACATATGTTAGGATGCTGGAAGATGAATGGGATGCTGAATGGAGATGAATCTTGATCTCCTACATCTCTCATCTCAATACAGCATCCTTACTTAAAGCCATCTCGGACTTAGTCGATTTTTCATAAATTCATAGAAATTCATATGTTAGGATGCTGGGAGATGAATGGGATGCTGCATGGAGATGAATCTTGATCTCCTACATCTCCCATCTTAATACAGCATCCCTACTTAAAGCCATCTCGGACTTAGTCGATTTTTCATAAATTCTAAGAAATTCATATGTTAGGATGCTGGGAGATGAATGGGATGCTGCATGGAGATAAATCTTGATCTTCTTCATCTCCCATCTTAATACAGCATCCCTACTTGAAGGCATCTCGGACTTAGTCGATTTTTCATAAATTCTAAGAAATTCATATGTTAGGATGCTGGGAGATGAATGGGATGCTGCATGGAGATGAATCTGGATCTCCTACATCTCCCATCTCAATACAGCATCCCTACTTAAAGGCATCTCGGACTTAGTCGATTTTTCATAAATTCATAGAAATTCATATGTTAGGATGCTGCGAGATGAATGGGATGCTGCATGGAGATGAATCTTGATCTACTTCATCTCCCATCTTAATACAGCATCCCTACTTAAATGCATCTCGGACTTAGTCGATTTTTCATAAATTCTAAGAAAAACATATGTTAGGATGCTGCGAGATGAATGGGATGCTGCATGGAGATGAATCTTGATCTTCTTCATCTCCCATCTTAATACAGCATCCCTACTTAAAGGCATCTCGGACTTAGTCGATTTTTCATAAATTCTAAGAAAAACATATGTTAGGATGCTGGGAGATGAATGGGATGCTGCATGGAGATGAATCTTGATCTTCTTCATCTCTCATCTTAATACAGCATCCCTACTTAAAGGCATCTCGGACTTAGTCGATTTTTAATAAATTCTAAGAAAAACATATGTTAGGATGCTGCGAGATGAATGGGATGCTGCATGGAGATAAATCTTGATCTTCTTCATCTCCCATCTTAATACAGCATCCCTACTAAAAGGCATCTCGGACATAGTCGATTTTTCATAAATTCATAGAAATTCATATGTTAGGATGCTGCGAGATGAATGGGATGCTGCATGGAGATGAATTCTGATCTCCTACATCTCCCATCTCAAAACAGCATCCCTACTTAAAGGTATCTCGGACTTAGTCGATTTTTCATAAATTCATAGAAATTCAAATGTTAGGATGCTGCGAGATGAATGGGATGCTTTATGGAGATGAATCTTGATCTTATTCATCTCTCATCTTAATACAGCATCCCTACTTAAAGGCATCTCGGACTTAGTCGATTTTTCATAAATTCTAAGAAAATCATATTTAAGGATGCTGCGAGATGAATGGGATGCTGCATGGAGATGTATCTTGATCTTCTTTATCTCCCATCTTAATACAGCATCCCTACTTAAAGGCATCTCGGACTTAAACGATTTTTCATAAATTCAAAGATAAACATATGTTAGGATATTGCGAAATAAATGGGATGCTGCATGGAGATGAATCTTGATCTTCTTCATCTCCCATCTTAATACAGCATCCCTTCTTAAAGGCATCTCGGACTTAGTCGAGTTTTCATTAATTCTTAGAAATTCATATGTAAGGATGCTGCGAGATGAATGGGATGCTGCATAGAGATGAATCTTGATCTCCTACATCTCCCATCTCAATACAGCATCCCTACTTAAAGCCATCTCGGACTTAGTCGATTTTTCATAAATTCATAGATATTCATATGTTAGGATGCTGCGAGATGAATGGGATGCTGCATGGAGATGAATCTTGAACTTCTTCATCTCGCATCTTAATACAGCATCCCTACTTAAGAGCATCTCGGACTTAGTCGATTTTTCATAAATTCTAAGAAAAACATATGTTAGGATGCTGCGAGATGAATGGGATGCTGCATTGAGATGAATCTTGATCTTCTTCATCTCCCGTCTTATAACAGCATCCCTACTTAAAGGCATCTCGGACTTAGTCGATTTTTCATAAATTCCAAGAAAAACATATGTAAGGATGCTGGGAGATGAATGGGATGCTGCATGGAGATGAATCTTGATCTCCTACATCTCCCATCTCAATGCAGCATCCCTTCTTAAAGCCATCTCGGACTTAGTCAATTTTTCATAAATTCTAAGAAAAACATATGTTAGGATGCTGCGAGATTGAATGGGATGCTGCATGGAGATGAATCTTGATCTTCTTCATCTCCCATCCTAATACAGCATCCCTACTTAAAGGCATCTCGGACTTAGTCGATTTTTCATAAAATCTAAGAAATTCATATGTTAGGATGCTGCGAGATGAATGGGATGCTGCAGTGAGATGAATCTTGATCTTCTTCATCTCCCATCTTAATACAGCATCCCTACTTAAAGGCATCTCGGACTTAGTCGATTTTTCATAAATTCTAAAAAAAAACATATGTTAGGATGCTGCGAGATGAATGAGATGCTGCATGGAGATGAATCTTGACCTTCCTCATCTCCCATCTTAATACAGCATCCCTACTTTAATGCATGTCGGACTTAGTCAATTTTTCATAAATTCTAAGAAATTCATATGTTAGGATGCTGCGAGATGAATGAGATGCTGCATGGAGATGAATATTGATCTTCTTCATCTCCCATCTTAATACAGCATCCCTACTTAAAGGCATCTCGGACTTAGTCGATTTTTCATAAATTCTAAGAAATTCATATGTTAGGATGCTGCGAGATGAATGGGATGCTGCATGGAGATGAATCTTGATCTTCTTCATCTCCCATCTTAATACAGCATCCCTTCTTAAAGCCATCTCGGACTTAGTCGATTTTTCATAAATTCATAGAAATTCATATGTTATCATGCAGCGAGATGAATGGGATGCTGCATGCTGATTAATCTTGATCTCCTACATCTCCCATCTTAATACAGCATCCCTACTTAAAGGCATCTCGGACTTAGTCGATTTTTCATAAATTCTAAGAAATTCATATGTTAGGATGCTGCGAGATGAATGGGATGCTGCATGGAGATGAATCTTGATCTTCTTCATCTCCCATCTTAATACAGCATCCCTACTTAAAGGCATCTCGGACTTAGTCGATTTTTTATTAATTCTAAGAAAAACATATGTTAGGATGCTGCAAGATGAATGGGATGCTGCATGGAGATGAATCTTGATCTTCTTCATCTCCTGTCTTAATACAGCATCCCTGCTTAAAGGCATCTCGGACTTAGTCGATTTTTCATAAATTCTAAGAAAAACATATGTTACGATGCTGCGAGATGAATGGGATGCTGCATGGAGATGAATCTTGATCTTCTTCAACTCCTATCTCAATACAGCATCCCTACTTAAAGGCATCTCGGACTTCGCGGGTCGATTTTTCATAAAATCTAAGAAAAACATATGTTAGGATGCTGGTTGATGAATGGGATGCTGCATGAAGATGAATCTTGATCTTCTTCATCTCCCATTTCAATACAGCATCCCTACTTAAAGGCATCTCGGACTTAGTCGATTTTTCATAAATTCTAAGAAAAACATATGTTAGGATGCTGCGAGATGAATGGGATGCTGCATGGAGATGAATCTTGATCTTCTTCATCTCCCATCTCAATACAGCATCCCTACTTAAAAGCATCTCGGACTTAGTCGATTTTTCATAATTTCCAAGAAAAACATATGTAAGGATGCTGGGAGATGAATGGGATGCTGCATGGAGATGAATCTAGATCTTCTTCATCTCCCATCTTAATTACAGGGGGCTTAATTGGGTGTATGCTGTTATAAGGGAAGTTTGTCACTTTTTCAAAGGCCCACTTTGGGACGCCCATATCTCACCTTCAGGTATCTTCGATCTTCTTGTCGTCTATGGACGAAACTTAGGTCTTGTCTTGGCCAACTTATAAATGTTCTACGGCCAAGCCGTATCTCTTACCGCCAGCCCGGTATTTTTGGACTTAGTCGGATTTTCGCCTCTCGTGGTAACAATTTCTGACTTTGACTCACAATAACACCTGAACGGTCACATGCTAGCGCTTTGCTTGGCAAGAATTATAGTTAGCGCTACCTTTTCTCTTTCCATCGATACCTTGTTCGTTCCATTCCATGCCATACAGCCGAAGTTATGATGTTTCCCGTTTTCCATATCATGTGGAGCTTATGCTCTGGGAAAACCATCTAACACCTGTACCACCCTTTTGGGTACCACCGATCTCGTCACTATGTTCGGGCCAAATATAGGTTATAACATGCCCAACATATAATTGTTCTACACCAAGTCTCTATCTCTTACCGCCTGCTCGGTATTTTACTCGTAAGTCCAAATTTCACAACTTGTACTTTTTGGCCCAATGTACTCGAGTTTCAATTTTGGTAACATTTTTCGACTTTGACACTTAATAACTTCCAAATCATGCTAGTTAGCGCTTTGCTTTCTTCTAGTCGTATCTAGCGCTGGGTGTTACCTTTCCAAAACATATCCTAGCTTAACAATCCATGCCATACAGCCGGAGCTATACGGTGCACAAGTCAAATCCATTTTAGCCATGTTTCATTTTTGCCAATTTTTGACCACTCGTATCACCCTTCCAGAGTGGTCCGATCTTCTCGCTGTCTATGGACGACTTTTAGGTCTCGTAGAGGCAAACTTATAAGTATTCTACGTCAACCCGCTATCTCTTACCGCCTGCTCGGTATTCTTGGTCTTGTGTGATTTTTGGAAATTTTGGTATTATTTTTCCACTTTGTCGCTTAATAACTCAGTTTTGCTCAACACTTAGCGCTTCGGTTGTTTGGGATTATAGTTAGCGCTCGGTTCGACCTTTCCAACACTGATCTTAGCTTGTCGATCCGTTCCATACAGCCTGAGTTATTCGCGATACCGTGTTTCAACCCATTTCTCAAGTCTCGTTTTGGTCCAACTTTGAACCAGCCATATCACCCTGATGGGTACCTCCGATCTTCTCGCTCTATATTGGCCAAAGTTAGGTCTTGTGGTAACGTACTTATGATTGTTCTACGCCGTGTTCGTAGCTCTTATCGTTCGCCCGCTATTTTCGATCATAAGGTGAATTTTCGCCTCTAAACCACCATTTTTCACCTTTGCCCTCTAATATGACCGACTTGCTCAACACCTAGCGCTTCGCTTGGTAGGACACATAGCTAGCGCTCGTCAAGACCTTTCCAACGCATATCCAAGCTTTCCGATCCGAGCCATACAGCCTGAGCTATAGGCGATACCGTTTTTCCCATTTTCTTGGTCACATGCACTTTAGGGTACCCCTTTTTGCCTTTGACCCTTAATACCTCCTCCGGGTCACTAGTAGGCGCTTAGCTTGGTAGGATACATAGCTAGAGCAGGCCTTCACCTTTCCAAAACTGCCTCAAGTGTATCGATCCGACATCTAGAACCAAAGTTATGGTCATTCCCATCATGCTCTACTTTCATGGTCAACCTCCACCAAGCACACCTAGGTTGGACCAACTTTCACCAACTCATCT
Source organism: Anopheles ziemanni (assembly GCF_943734765.1). Classification (NCBI taxonomy): domain Eukaryota; kingdom Metazoa; phylum Arthropoda; class Insecta; order Diptera; family Culicidae; genus Anopheles; species Anopheles ziemanni. The sequence continues at coordinate 223,666 of NW_026689787.1, read as the reverse complement.
CGAACCCCAAATTTGCTTCGACCTACTAGGTTTCCCTAGTAAAGTGGTCAAAACATCCATTACAACACGACTGGTCTTTCTGGTGGTCGACCTAGGCGACTTTGTTCGACGACCACCACCCCATGGAACTAAAAGACGTCCCTTGATACGGACCACCGATACATTTTCCGGCCTGTCTAAACTACACTCATCGAAATTTTTTTGGGTCCCCACCGTCATACAAGTTTCCCTAGGTCAAGTTTTTCTTCCGGATCGGCCGCGGACCTCACTTTTCATTATCTAGGGAGGCCATAGGGCCCCAAAAGGGGTTTTTTAAAATTTTCGACACTTTCGACTTTGGTCGGATTTTTTCCGATTTTGGTCCGACCTAGGGACTTGGTGGTCCAAGGAGCCTCGGGACCAAACTTTTTTCTCAGGGGTCCCTACCTCCATACAACTTTGCCTAGGTAAATTTTTTGTTCCAAATCGACCGCGGATTTCACTTTTCAATATCTGGGGCTCGTGTAGAGTCCGAATATGAGGTTTTCTCATTTTTCGACATTTTCGACTTTTTTCGACTTTTTTCGGGTTTTTCGACCTAGGGGTCCGCCGAACAAATTTTGGGTCAAAAATTTTTATTGAACTAGTCGAAAGTACGCAAAAAGATAAGACTTTTTGCCGAAGACACCATGCCCCGGAACCGACTCCTTCCCCTTCAAAATAGGGGACAAACGTGATTTTTGAAACTTTTCCTTAGGGAGCCCAAGACTTAGAAAATTTTCAAATTCTCGATTTTTCGATTGCGAGCTAGCGCTTTGCGGTCTTCGGCAATGTTGTAGATCTCGACGAGATAAAACTTTTTGGTCAAGGGACATTTTGCCCTCCGACCCCTCCTTCCCCCCGCAAATCGCCCCACAAAGTGCAATTTTTGCATTTTCACCTCTTTGCATGCACTGTTCGGCCCAAATGGCCACTTTCTATGGGTCTGAGCGCTTTGCGGTCTTGGGCAAACTTTTAGAGCGTACCAAGCCCTAATTATAATTGTTCTACACCAACTTCGTACCTCTTCATCCCTGGCCGCTATTCGCGTACCAAGGTAATTTTTGTTCATTTTATCAACATTTTTCATCTTTGACTGTTTATATCGGCCTTGCCATGAACCGATAGCGCTTCGCTGTGTTCTAACGTAAGTTAGTACTACTCAATACCTTTCCAAATCATGTCTTAGATTGTCATTTGCTTGCTTACAGCCGGAGCTATGAGCGATACCGTAAAAAGTACCGAAACTTGGAAAAATCCTTGGATCGCCCATATCCCCCCTTTGGGGGCCAGATATCGAAAAAAGTTCTGATTCAAAAAGTTGCGCCTTAACGTGTTCTAGTTATGCCTAGAACATTTCACTTCGCTAGCTGGCCTGCAACTTAGCCGTAATTGGGATTTTAGGGTGTTCATGGAGGGCCCATTTCCTGCGACTTGGTATCTTTTGGGCCCTATGTTTCTCTAATATCTCCACAAGTTTTCCAGATAGCTTTCTCATACTTTCAGGGTGCCTAGAGCACCTCAAGACCTTTCCAACGCTATGCCGTTCGCCTCGCTCGGACATCTACAGCCGAAGTTATTCGAGGTACACGGTACCTTACCCTGTTTTCTCAGTACTTGGTCGAAAATTTCGATCAGCCATATGACCGACTTGGACAACCCTGAGCGGGTTGGCCCCATATAACTAAACTTTTGTCTCTTGTAGGCAAACTTATAAATGTTCTACGTCAACTCGCTATCTCGTACCGCCTTGACGGTATACTTGGTCCAAGGGCCATTTCCAGCGACTTGGTCGCAATTTCGCTCTAAGTTTCGCTAATACCTTCGTCCGTGGACATGGTGATTTTTTGTTCGTATTTTTCCTTGATAGTCCCACTCAAGACTATTCCATACCAGAGCCAAGCGTCCCGCTAAGTGCCATACAGCCTGAGCAGTAATTCATGAAAGGTACCTCTACCAGTTTTTGCCATACTTGGGTACAAACTTTGTATCGCCCATATCTCCACTTTGGAGGCCAGCCAGCACCTTTGCCCCATATACTTTTTTCTTGGTCATACCATGCACTAAATATAATTGTTCTACGCCAACTTGCTATCTCTTCTCTAACTTGCCGTTATTCTTGGTCCAAGTCCCATTTCATTCGTTTTCGGACCCATTTTGCTATATGTTTCACTAATAGCTTCGGCCATGGACAAGCTGATATTCTGTTTGTATTTTTGCTTGATAGTCCCACTCAAGACCATTCCAAAACACACCGCAACTTGTCGCTCGGTGGCAAACTGACCGAGTTATAATTCATGAAAGATACCTCAACTTGGTACACCATGTGGTCGGCCCAAACCATATACCGACCAAACGACCGACTTGGAGCACCCTGACCGGGTTGCCCCCATATAATGAAAGTTGCGTCTCTACACGCCCAACTTATGAATATTCTACGCCAAGTCGCTATCTCTTACCGGTAAGCCGGTATTCACCTTCCAAGGGTGATTTTGGTCAAGTGCCATTTCCTGCGACTTGGTCCCCGAATTGGACCATCATCACCTAATATCTCCGTGGTCTTTCAACCCAGCCTCATAAAACTTTCAGGGTAGATAGGTCTCCCCAAGACCTTTCCAACGGTGAGCCGTTTGCCTCGCTCGGCCATCTACAGCCGAAGTTATTAATGGTACTTGGTACCTTACCCTGTTTTTTCCATACTTGTTCGTACTTGGGTACAAACTTTGGATCGCCCATATCTCCACTTTGGAGGCCAGCTAGCACCTTGGCCCCATATACTTTTTTGTTGGTCATGCCATGCACCAAATATAATTGTTCTACGCCAACTTGCTATCTCTTCTCCAACTTGCCGTTATTCTTGGTCCAATTCCCATTTCATTCGTTTTTGGAGCCATTTTGCTATATGTTTCACTAATAGCTTCGGCCATGGACAAGCTGATTTTCGATTGGTATTTTTCCTTGATAGTCCCACTCAAGACCATTCCAAAACACACCGCAGCTTGTCGCTAGGTGGCAAACTGACCAAGTTATAATTCATGAAAGGTACCTCAACTTGGCACACCACGTGGTCGGCCCAAACCATAAACCAACCAAACGACCGACTTGGAGCACCCTGACCGGGTTGGCCCCATATAATAAAAGTTGCGTCTCTACACGCCCAACTTATGAATATTCTACGCCAAGTCGCTATCTCTTACCGGTAAGCCGGTATTCACCTTCCAAGGGTGATTTTGGTCAAGCGCCATTTCCTGCGACTTGGTCCCCGAATTGGACCATCATCACCTAATATCTCCGTGGTCTTTCAACTCAGCCTCATGAAACTTTCAGGGTAGATAGGTCTCCCCAAGACCTTTCCAACGGTGAGCCGTTTGCCTCGCTCGGCCATCTACAGCCGAAGTTATTAATGGTACTTGGTACCTTACCCTGTTTTTTCCATACTTGTTCGTACTTGGGTACAAACTTTGGATCGCCCATATCTCCACTTTGGAGGCCAGCCAGCACCTTGGCCCCATATACTTTTTTGTTGGTGATACCATGCACCAAATATAATTGTTCTACGCAAGCTTGCTATCTCTTCTCCAACTTGCGGTTATTTTTGACTCAAGTCCCATTTCCATAGTTTTTGGTACCAATTTGCTCTATGTTTCGCTAATAGCTTCGCCCAAGGACTTTGTGATTTTTTGTTCGCATTTTTCCTAAATAGTCCCACTCAAGACTATTCCAAATCACACCTTAGCTTGTCGCTCAGTGCCATACAGCCAGAGTTTTAATTCATGAAAGGTACATCACCTTGGTACACCACGTGGTCGGTCCAAACCATCAACCAACCATATGACCGACTTCGAGTCGAGCTAGCGGCTAGACTCAATATAATGAAATGCGTGTCTTGATGCGGGCTACTGACGGTCTGAACAATGTAGCTCGCTAGCTCGTCTCTAAACTTGTGTTTTGGTCGAATATTGGGTGTTCATGTACCACTTCGGGTAACATGGACTTTGGTGCAACTTTACCACTTGTGCACTTAATAACTTCCCGGTCATTCAAGTCTTTGCCTTCATACTTTCAGGGTAGTTAGGTCTCGTCGAGACCTTTCCATACATATGCCAAACTCATCGATCGGACATCTATAGCCCGAGTTATTCGCGGTACACCGTACCTTACCCTGTTTTTTCCTCAATTGGGTACAAACCTTGGAACACCCATATCGCCCCTTTAGAGACTAGCTGGCACGTTGGCCTCATATAATGATAAGTGCACCTCAACTAGGGCTACTGACGGTCAGAACATTTCAACTTGCTAGCTCGGGCCCACACTTGTGTTTTTCTCGAATATATGGTTCAAGTGTGCCACTTTGGGCACTTTTGGACATTTTGTCCCCACACAACTTTCTTGCCTTGGTAGATAGGGTCTTGTGATCTTGGGCAAAAAGATGCACCAAGATAAAGTCTAACTTTCGTTCCTTTACCGCAAAGCGCTATCTCCAACACCCGAGGAGATAGAAAGTGATTATGTTCGGTATATCGGTCTTCCATGGCCTACTATGGTAAGCCCCTGCAGGGTATGCAACCGAAGGTGCTTGGTACATGTCTTTGGTGCAATATCGGTGCAAAGTAGGTGTTTCCTTGATCGGGCTATAACTTTCTTGGTTGATGTTGGATTGCTTTGCGGTCTTCGGGGGATAGTTAGGGAACATGTTGGCCAACATTTTCTTATTCCTCAGCCTGGCCGTACCTCCTACCGTCTAGGCGGTATTCATGCTCTAAGTTGGAACTTGTGTTCCTTCGGGCAACTTTTCTGACTTTGACGCTTAATATCTTCCGTTCATATGCAGTCTAAGCTCTGCAACTCTCAGGAAAGCTAGTACTACTCATTTCCTTTCCATATCAGTCTTTGGCTTGTCGATCCAATGTCTACAGCCTTAGTTATTCACGTTCCCTGTGAAGGTAGGTTGTTGCCCATTTTCCAGTTCATGTGGTAACATTCCCGGACTTTGCCGGCTTTCTCTTCATGTGGTAACTTGCTTGCTCATGTGGTAACTTGATAGTGTATTTCCGACAGAACCAATCTCGGACTTAGCCGATTTTTCTCTTCATATTATATGGATCCATCACTAGGCCATGTTGCTTGCTTGTGTGGTAACTTGATAGTGTATTTCTGACAGACCCAATCTCGGACTTAGCCGATTTTTCTCTTCATATCATATGGATCCATCACTAGGACATCTTGCTTGCTTGTGTGGTAACTTGGAAGTGTATTTCAGACAGACCCAATCTGGGACTTAGCCGATTTTTCTCGTCATATCATATGGATCCATCATATGGCCATCTTGCTTGCTTGTGTGGTAACTTGGAAGTGTATTTCCGACAGACCCAATCTCGGACTTAGCCGATTTTTCTCTTCATATCATATGGATCCATCACTAGGCTATCTTGCTTGCTTGCGTGGTAACTTGGAAGTGTATTTCTGACAGACCCAATCTCGGACTTAGCCGATTTTTCTCTTCATATTATATGAATCCATCACTAGGCCATCCTGTTTGCTTGTGTGGTAACTTGGAAGTGTAATTCTGACAGACCCAATCTCGGACTTAGCCGATTTTTCTCTTCATATCATATGGATCCATCAATAGGCCAACTTGCTTGCTTGTGTGGTAACTTGAAAGTGTATGTCTGACAGACCCAATCTGGGACTTAGCCGATTTTTCTCTTCATATTATATGGATCCTGGACTTAGCCAATTTTTCTCTTCATATCATATGGATCCATCACTAGGCCATCTTGCTTGCTTGTGTGGTAACTTGATAGTGTATGTCTGACAGACCCGATCTCGGACTTAGCCGATTTTTCTCTTCATATCATATGGATCCATCAATAGGCCATCTTGCTTGCTTGTGTGGTAACTTGAAAGTGTATGTCTGACAGACCCAATCTGGGACTTAGCCGATTTTTCTCTTCATATTATATGGATCCTGGACTTAGCCGATTATTAGGTTATTATATATGGATCCTGGACTTAGCCGATTTTTCGCTTCATATAATATGGATCCTGGACTTAGCCGATTATTAGGTTATTATATATGGATCCTGGACTTAGCCGATTTTTCTCTTCATATAATATGGATCCTGGACTTAGCCGATTATTAGGTTATTATATATAGATCCTGGACTTAGCCGATTTTTCTCTTCATATAATATGGATCCGGGACTTAGCCGATTTTTCCCTTCATATAATATGGATCCGGGACTTAGCCGATTTTTCTGTTCAAATAATATGGATCCGGGACTTAGCCAATTTTTCTCTTCATGTGGTAACGTATGCCAATCGCTCACAAGTCATGGGATAAGGGTACTTGTGTTCTTCCATCTTCTAAGTCCCGCACGGGGACATCGTGATCGCCCCAAGTCCGGAATAGCGCCAAGTCAAGCCCCACGGTGGCCGTGCAGGACCTGTTAGCGGCGGCCCCACTGACAGCACTAATCCGGACTTAGAAATTATATCTTTCTAATCGAACACCACACACGCAACACCACCATACCACCATCTCCTTGCAAGTACCTAAGTACCCGCAACTCCATGGTGAAGGCAATGTCACTCCATCACCAACCTCTTTGCATTGCAAGCACTTGCGTACCTACAACACTCCGAAGAAGGCAACGGCGCGCGATGCTCGACTCCACACACCTCACCACACCACACCACCGATGGCCAGCCAGCCAGCCAGCCCAGCTAAGGGCTAACCCACCAACCAACCACCAATGGCCTAGGCCAGCCGGATCCCACCTTCAAGTCCAAGCACAGCCAAGTGCAAGTACCGCCAAGTGTTCACCAACCAACCATCACACCAGGTCAGCCGGCCAGTACCCACCTTCAAGTGCCATTACCCTCGGGTGCAAGCCCAATCAAGTGTTAACCAACCAACCCGGCCAAGGCAGCCAACAGGCCGGCACCCTACAGCACCGACCCGCCATCACCACCTCAACCGTTGACCATGCAAGTGGCCTCGGACAACAGGTGACACCCGAAGTACATCCGAAGAACGTATATCAAGTGTTTGCTCACCAAGTCCTCAACCAACCCCAAGTACCCGGAGGTACCCAGAGTGTTGGATCCGCCAACCCGTCCCGGCACTCCAAGTCCTAGCGAACCCAAAGTGTTTGCCCGGTAGGGCCATTGTATCACAACGCTTGCGACCATGCAAGTGGCCTCGAACAAGGTGACAGGGGTATCTTCACCAAGTTCTCAACCAACCCCAAGTACCCGGAGGTACCCAGAGTGTTGGGTCCGCCAACCACTACCAGCACTCCAAGTCCTCGCGAACATAAAGTGTTTGCCCGGTAGGGCCATTAGACCACAACGCTTGCTAACCATGCAAGTGGTCTCGGACAACAGGTGACACCCGAAGTACATCCGGAGAGTGTACAACAAGTGTTTGTTCACCAAGTCCTCAACCAACCCCAAGTACCCGGAGGTACCCAGAGTGTTGGGTCCGCCAACCACTACCAGCACTCTAAGTCCTCGCGAACCCAAAGTGTTTGCCCGGTAGGGCCATTAGACCACAACGCTTGCTAACCATGCAAGTGGTCTCGGACAACAGGCGATACCCGAAGTACATCCGAAGAGTGTATATCAAGTGTTTGTTCACCAAGTCCTCAACCAACCCCAAGTACCCGGAGGTACCCAGAGTGTTGGATCCGCAAACCCGTCCCGGCACTCCAAGTCCTTGCGAACCCAAAGTGTTTGCCCGGTAGGGCCATTGTATCACAACGCTTGCTACCATGCAAGTGGCCTCGGACAACAGGTGACACCCGAAGTACATCCGGAGAGTGTACAACAAGTGTTTGTTCACCAAGTCCTCAACCAACCCCAAGTACCCGGAGGTACCCAGAGTGTTGGATCCGCCAACCCGTCCCGGCACTCCAAGTCCTTGCGAACCCAAAGTGTTTGCCCGGTAGGGCCATTGAATCACAACGCTTGCTAACCATGCAAGTGGTCTCGGACAACAGGTGACACCCGAAGTACATCCGGAGAGTGTATATCAAGTGTTTGTTCACCAAGTCCTCAACCAACCCCAAGTACCCGGAGGTACCCAGAGTGTTGGATCCGCCAACCCGTCCCGGCACTCTAAGTCCTTGCGAACCCAAAGTGTTTGCCCGGTTGGGCCATTAGATCACAACGCTTGCTAACCATGCAAGTGGTCTGGAGTATAGGTGATACTGACATACCACCGAGATGGTACATCTAGTATTGGGTCACCAAAACCAAACCAACCCCAAGTATCAACCCGGCATACTCAGAGTGATGGATCCGCCAACCCGTCCCGGCACTCCAAGTCCTTGACGAACCGAAAGTGTTTGCCCGGTAAGGCCATTAGATCACAACGCTTGCTACCCCACGGCGAGCTAAACATGCAAGTGGTCTTAGGCAACAGGTGACACCCGAAATTCATCCGAAGATGGAATATCAAGTGTTTAATCACCAAGCCAGCATCCAAACACCAAGTACCCCGGGAGGACCCGATGCGTTGCGACCATCTCCAAGTTCTTGACGAACCCGCAGTGAAAGGCGGTAAGGCCTCTGGGCCGCAACGCTCGCATGTGTTAACCCGCAAACACCACTGACCGGTCGGTCCACCGCAAGGGTGGGTCCAA
>NW_026689787.1:187500-210000 GCF_943734765.1 Anopheles ziemanni | reverse complement strand
AGCTAGAACTAACTATCTTACCCAGGACTGCCGAAGCAGCGTGGACCAGGGGAGGAACACACTTTTCATGGAAACGTAAGGCATCCATGACTGCCATAACGTAAGCCGCCGCTGTGCGCGTATACCCGTTCCCCGTAGGGAGGAGCAAGCCGCCGCTTAGAGACGAAGCATAAAGTGTCCTCATTCCACATAGGGCAAGCTGGATGAATCCATTTTACCCAGGACGGCCGAAGCGGCGTGGACCAGGGGAGAACTGAACCTTATACTTCACACCACAGTAAGTCTACGTGTCCTCTTCCACATAGGGCAAGCTAGAACTAACTATCTTACCCAGGACTGCCGAAGCAGCGTGGACCAGGGGAGGAACACACTTTTCATAGAAACGTAAGGCATCCATGACTGCCATAGTGCGTAAGCCGCCGCTGTGCGCGTAAACCCGTTCCCCGTAGGGAGGAGTCAAGCCGCCGCTTAGAGACGAAGTATTAAGTGTCCTCTTCCACATAGGGCAAGCTAGAATGAACTATCTTACCCAGGACCGCCGAAGCAGCGTGGACCAGGGGAGAACTGAACTTTATACTTCACACCACAGTATTGAGTAATGTGCCCTCTTCCACATAGGGCAAGCTAGAATGAACTATCTTACCCAGGACCGCCGAAGCGGCGTGGACCAGTGGAGGACTACACAATTAAGAGGTTTGATATCGACTTGTGTGTTTCAATAGGGTACCGATGGTATGTTTTGAACCGATTTGATTTAGCCATTCTGAAGTCATCACTTGGTTGAAGCGCTGAACTAGGGAGGGGCATCGTTTACATTACTTGTATATATATTGGTTTTCGCATGCTCTACTAGGTTAATGTCATAGGGTTGGCTATCGAGCATGCCCAAGTGATGACTTGATTGTGTGCTTGCTTGAATTCTTCACATTTCATACCATCGGTGAGTTGTCGAATCATTCCTCGATCATAACCTTCGTTCTTGGTTCATGTATGCTCTCTTCCACATAGGGCAAGCTAGAATTAACTATCTTACCCAGGACCGCCGAAGCAGCGTGGACCAGGGGAGAACTATACTTTGTCTTGTATGCCCTCTTCCACATAGGGCAAGCTAGAATTAACTATCTTACCCAGGACTGCAAAGCAGCGTGGACCAGTGGAGGACTATACTTTGTTCATTACACCACAGTATTAAGTATGGTGTCCTCTTCCACATAAGGCAAGCTAGAACTAACTATCTTACCCAGGACCGCCGAAGCAGTGTGGACCAGGGGAGGACTATACTTTATACTTCACACACTAGCCATATTGAAGTCATCACTTGGTTGAAGCACTGAACTAGGGCGAGTCTATCGTTTACTTTGCATTGGGATAATACGCTGCATGCTCTCTTAGGTTAATGTCATGTGGTTGGCTATAGAGCATGCCCAAGTGATGACTTTGTTTAAAGCTCAACAGGTAGAGTATTATGTCCTCTTCCACATAGGGCAAGCTAGAATTAACTATCTTACCCAGGACCGCCGGAGCAGCGTGGACCAGGGGAGAACTATACTTTGTCTTGTATGCCCTCTTCCACATAGGGCAAGCTAGAATTAACTATCTTACCCAGGACTGCAAAGCAGCGTGGACCAGTGGAGGACTATACTTTGTTCATTACACCACAGTATTAAGTATGGTGTCCTCTTCCACATAGGGCAAGCTAGAACTAACTATCTTACCCAGGACCGCCGAAGCAGTGTGGACCAGGGGAGGACTATACTTTATACTTCACACACTAGCCATACTGAAGTCATCACTTGGTTGAAGCGCTGAACTACGGCGGGGTAATCGTTTACAGGTTATAATCATATAGCTGCATGCTCATTAGTAGATAATGGAATATTGTATGGCAATATGAGCATGCCCAAGTGATGACTTTGTTTCAAGCTCAACAGGTAGGGTATTGAGTCCTCTTCCACATAGGGCAAGCTAGAATGAACTATCTTACCCAGGACCGCCGGAGCAGCGTGGACCAGTGGAGGACTCTATACTTTATACTTCACACCACAGTATTGAGTACGACTTGCATAAAGCCCCTAATGAGAACCACGAGGGCTCTCTCAATGTAGAACCACGAGGGCTCTAGTACCGATTCTCTCGGTACGGCTTGGTCCGTGTTCCTTTATGCTTGTACTCTAAGTATTAAGTATTGTGTCCTCTTCCACATAGGGCAAGCTAGAACTAACTATCTTACCCAGGACCGCCGAAGCAGTGTGGACCAGGGGAGGACTATACTTTATACTTCACACACTAGCCATACTGAAGTCATCACTTGGTGGGGGTGAACTACGGCGGTATCTATCGTTTTGGTTCGGTCTATATAGGGTCGCTTGCATGCTCATTCGAATATAATGTAATTGTGTATGGCAATATGAGCATGCCCAAGTGATGACTTTGTTTCAAGCTCAACAGGTAGGGTATTGAGTCCTCTTCCACATAGGGCAAGCTAGAATGAACTATCTTACCCAGGACCGCCGGAGCAGCGTGGACCAGTGGAGGACTCTATACTTTATACTTCACACCACAGTATTGAGTACTTCTTGCATAAAGCCCCTAATGAGAACCACGAGGGCTCTCTCAATGTAGAACCACAAGGGCTCTAGTACCGATTCTCTCGGTACGGCTTGGTCCGTGTTCCTTTATGCTTGTACTCTTAGAAAGTCTCAACCCGGAGGTCTTGACTTTGATTGTCATAGTTGGACTACGACGGGGTATCCGACTCATCGAATACCCCAGAAGCACACCATCTTTCGGGTAGGCGGTACGCGTACCTCCGGACGCGGAAGTCTCAACCCGGAGGTCTTGACTTTGTATTGTCATAGTTGGACTACGACGGGGTATCCGACTCATCGAATACCCCAGAAGCACACCATCTTTCGGGTAGGCGGTACGCGTACCTCCGGACGCGGAAGTCTCAACCCGGAGGTCTTGACTTTGTATTGTCATAGTTGGACTACGACGGGGTATCCGACTCATCGAATACCCCAGAAGCACACCATCTTTCGGGTAGGCGGTACGCGTACCTCCGGACGCGGAAGTCTCAACCCGGAGGTCTTGACTTTGATTGTCATAGTTGGACTACGACGGGGCATCCGACCATTGCTGATCGAACACCCCTGATTCACCATCTTTCGGGTAGGCGGTACGCGTACCTCCGGACGCGGAAGTCTCAACCCGGAGGTCTTGACTTGGATTGTCATAGTTGGACTACGACGGGGCATCCGACCATTGCTGATCGAACACCCCTGATTCACCATCTTTCGGATAGGAGGTGCGCCCACCTCCGACGCGGAAGTCTCAACCCGGAGGTTCGGACTTAGAGTTTTTCCCATTCAAAAGTTTTTCTCTTAGCCATACTGAAGTCATCACTTGGTGAACGATTGAACTAGGGCGGGTTAATCGTTTATAGGTATCATGTGGTTTGCATGCTCTCTTAGGTTAAGGTCATGTGGTTGGCTATCGAGCATGCCCAAGTGATGACTTTGTTTCACGCTTGCTTGATTTCTTCATGATTCCCTGTTATATAGTGTAATCATTCGAGAACAGGGAATCTTTGGTTTTGCTCAACAGGTATTGGATGTCAACTTGGTATCTAGATCGCATTAAGTCTCAACCCTTAGGTTCGGACTTGTATAGTGACATCTTGTTACGGTCTTGAGTCTCAACCCGCAGGTTCGGACTACTTAGTGTTTGATCGAATATAATATGGCAACTTGTGCCTTAGTCTCAACCCGCAGGTTCGGACTTCTGTTTATTTGGCCAATGTATGTATAAGGCAACTTGTGCCTAAGTCTCAACCCGCAGGTTCGGACTTGTTAGTGTTACGTCAACTTTCATATGGCAACTTGTGCCTAAGTCTCAACCCGCAGGTTCGGACTTGTGTATTTGTTCGAAGTCATGTATAAGGCAACTTGTGCCTAAGTCTCAACCCGCAGGTTCGGACTTGTGTATTTGTTCGAAGTTATATATAAGGCAACTTGTGCCTAAGTCTCAACCCGCAGGTCCGGACTTCATAGTGTTTCGTCAATGTTCATATGGCAACTTGTGCCTAAGTCTCAACCCGCAGGTTCGGACTTCTATAGTGTTTCGTCAACTTTCATATGGCAACTTGTGCCGAAGTCTCAACCCGCAGGTTCGGACTTCTATAGTGTTTCGTCAATTATCATATGGCAACTTGTGCCGAAGTCTCAACCCGCAGGTTCGGACTTCTGGAAGGATCACTTGGCCACTAATGATCCTTCCGCAGGTTCACCTACGGAAACCTTGTTACGACTTTTACTTCCTCTAAATCATCAAGTTCGGTCAACTTCGATAAAGCAGACGCGGTTCACGAGGATCCAGCGAACGATCATCTCCAAAGACCTCACTAAATAATCCATCGGTAGTAGCGACGGGCGGTGTGTACAAAGGGCAGGGACGTATTCAACGCTGGCTGATGACCAGCACTTACTAGAAGTTCCGAGTTCATATGGACCATTGCAATCCATAATCCCTACTAAGTGAGTATTTGAGTGATTTCCCGTTCCTCTCGGAATAGGAGACACGCTGCTACCCACATTGTAGCACGCGTGTAGCCCAGAACATCTAAGGGCATCACGGACCTGTTATCGCTCGATCTCATTTTGCTAAACACAAATTGTCCTGCTAAGCAGCGTACCGTAAGTGCACTTGCGCACACGAACAGCGAAGGTGTCAGGTCATACTCCACCGAAAGGTCCTAACCCGTTCCAATCGGCATCGACGCATTAACGCTGACTGCGTTCTAGTTAGCATATGTGAGTCACGTTCGTTATCGGAATTAACCAGACAAATCAATCCACGAACTAAGAACGGCCATGCACCACTACCCTTAAATTTGAGAAAGAGCTATTAATCTGTCTCACCTCCATAAGTTCGGACCTGGTAAGTTTTCCCGTGTTGAGTCAAATTGAACCGCAAGCTCCATTTCATTGTGGTGCCCTTCCGTCAATTCCTTTAAGTTTCAACTTTGCAACCATACTTCCCCCGGAACCTGACTTTGGTTTCCCGGAAGCTACTGAGAGCACCTGGTTGTAGCGTCTCCCAATTGCTAGTTGGCATCGTTTACGGTTAGAACTAGGGCGGTATCTAATCGCCTTCGATCCTCTAACTTTCGTTCTTGATTAAAGAAAGCATCCTTGACAAATGCCTTCGCTTTAGTTAGTCTTACGACGGTCTACGAATTTCACCTCTCGCGCCGTAATACTAGTGTCCCCAACTACTTCTGTTAATCATTACCTCCGGTCTGAGTACAAACCAATGAAAGATTAGACCAAGGTCGTATTCCATTATTCCATGCAAGATTATTCTAGGGCGTTTGGGCACCCTGCTTTAAGCACTCTAATTTGTTCAAGGTAAACGTGAGCGGTCGAGCTCTATGTTACACTTGCACCCGTTGAAGGGCACACCATGACACAGACTTGGTGCCCTACCACACCATTGAGTCGCAACCAGATTCCGACTTGGCCCACCGACCACGGGTTGACCGGGTCGGCGGAGCCGGACTGTGTTGGACAAGTATCAACTTCGAACGTTTTAACCGCAACAATTTTAATATACGCTAGTGGAGCTGGAATTACCGCGGCTGCTGGCACCAGACTTGCCCTCCACTTGATCCTCGTAGAAGGATTTATGCTCTACTCATTCCAATTATGAAACATCATTAAAGAGTTTCATATTGTTATTTCTCGTCACTACCTCCCCGTCCCGGGATTGGGTAATTTACGCGCCTGCTGCCTTCCTTGGATGTGGTAGCCATTTCTCAGGCTCCCTCTCCGGAATCGAACCCTGATTCCCCGTTACCCGTTGCAACCATGGTAGTCCTCTATACTACCATCCATAGTTGATAGGGCAGATATTTGCGAGATCTGTCGTCGGTGCGAGACCATACGATCAGCATCATTATCCAGACTTCAACTCAATGACACGGAGAACCCGCGATTGGTTTGACTAATAAGTGCACCAGTTCCCGCGAGGGTCCTGGCATGTTGCATGTATTAGCTCTAGATTTTCCACAGTTATCCAAGTAACTAGGTTGATGATCTCGTAAATTATAGCTGTTATACTGAGCCTTATGCGGTTTCACATTAAATCTGTTTGTACTTAGACATGCATGGCTTAACCTTTGAGACGAGCGTATATTACTGGTAGGATCAACCAGAATTCCGACTTTGCGTTCGAATGTTCATTGTCCCATTGCACCCGGAGGAGCAAACACCACGTTCTATATGTTGTCAAGTCCGGTAGCACACGGGAGGCGAGCCCCCGTGCGAACCTCATTGCCCTCGTATCACACACACCCGATGCACCGGACAGGCACTTGAGCGGCATTCGACTCCGCTAAGCGCACGTGCGCCCGATTGTGCATGCGCTGACGGGGCCTTCATACCCCTACCACAGCGACCTTATGCCAAACTTCCATGAATACTTAGGTGAGCTGACAAGGGCCTTCATTTCCCTACCATCAACTAAAGGACACGCTAGGCGCGTCCGATCATTGCAACTGCGGGGCTTTCATACCCCAATCACCACAGTACGCAATTCACCAGAGTTTAATCACAACCCCCCCGGACATGGCACACTATTAACTTGCAACAAAACTTAGTGTGTGCCGGGCACATCGGTTCCACAAAATCATTCCCGATGTACCCCAATTGGGGTTGTGAACGCATCCATGGTCCTCTGACACACCCAACCAAGCGTGGATACTACATACCTCAAACACCCAGTACACTAACAGACAAATCAATATATGGTTGCTTTCCCCCAGACATTTGCCAATCACTTGGCACCCGGACGGGAACTCGCTCCTGATTGCGCCATTGCCACCCATTTGCCAAGAGCGAGTTCTGTATGTAGATTTCATTTGGAAAGACAACCGTGTACTGGATATTCTATCCGACGATTACAGATGACGAGTACGAGACTCGACTACACTCACGGATAATACATTTTGGGTCGAGATTGCTTTCGGGGTTTTCGATTGGTCTTGCGCTTGTAAACGTATAACTTTGACTTGTGGTAACCTCGGTATGTTAGTCGATCACGTGGTTGTGAACTGGGTAAGGGTGGGCAATCTGTTCACTTGCACTCTGGGTAGGAATATGGTGAGCGCTATAGGTTAAAGATCATGGTATGGTTCCATCGTGATGACTTTCGCTAGATAGTAGTATGTTTGGATAGTTATAACGTTTTTGGCCATTTGTTCATAGTGTTCGGTCCATTGAGGAATTCGATTGGTCTTTGCTTCACACACGTGGTCGATCACTTGGATGTGAACTAGGGTGAGAATAAGGTGTTCACTAGTGCTCTTAGGTTTTGGATCAGTACTGAGCACTTGATTGGTTTCGCATAATATGTATCCATAGTGATGACTCTTTCCAGCTTAAGATTTCGTGACCGGTTTCGATTCCTTCCCACGTTCGCTTTTACTTGGTTAGGTTTTCGAGTGTAGATTTGAAAGCAATCTCATGTATGTATCCCATCTGATATAAGCCACTGACAGTTCATGTCACCTCGTTCAACTCTCGCTGGGTCACAGAAGTATGTTACTGCGCCCATTATCCCTACTCGGATAGGTTCGGTTCGTTCGTTTTATACTACGGTGAGTAAACTCAATTTGTGCATCGCATAGCCATGGAAAGCAAGCTTTCGCGGGCCTCTTCGACTGTTTTGATACGAGCTGTGCCCGTGATGCTTGTCATCCCAGGATACTAGACCCCTTTGGACGACCGCATGACCATCAGAAAGTAAATTCCACGTTCGATTTGGGGTGTGAACCCCGAACATAAAGTCTTTGTGTAGAACCACGAGGGCTCTATAGTACCGATTCTCTCGGTACGCTTGGTCCGTGTTCCTTTATGTTCGTACTCTTGTGAATAAGATTCACGTTCGTTTTGGGATATTTGCTACTGTCACCGTTTGAGTACTATGGGGCTTGAACCCCTAACATAAAGTCTTTGTGTAGAACCACGAGGGTTCTATAGTACCGATTCTCTCGGTACGCTTGGTCCGTGTTCCTTTATGTTCGTACTCTTGTGTGTATAATATTCATGTTCGGTTTGGGATATTTGCTACTTTCACCAGGGTCCCGTTCTTCATACAAGTCTGCCTTGCTAATGTGGTAACTTTATAGTGTAGTTCTGACATCCCAATTTTGGGACTTAGCCGATTTTTCGTATATTTCCATATGACCCATAGGGTCCCTTTCTTCATACAAGCTTGCCTAGGGCGATCGGTCAAAACTTGTCTTACTATTCGATTGGTCTTCGCACTTTCACCCTAGGCAGTTCGCCTAGGTCTGTCTTCTTGAGGAGGCCAAAACCCGAAATAAGGAGGTTCGGCCGACCCTGAAACCTCCCCTGTCTGAACTACACTAACCCGATTTTTCAGGGTCCTCAGCGCCATACAACTTTGCCTAGGTCACTTGTACTCTTGACTTAGGCCATCCGACTTGGTCCGTGTTTCTTCCTAGGGTTCACCTAGGTACTTTGCCTTGCTTGATGTGGTAACTTTTTAGTGTAGTTCAGACATCCTAATTTTGGGACTTAGCCGATTTTTCATGTATTTCCATATGACCCATAGGGTCCCTTTCTTCATACAAGCTTGCCTAGGGCGATCGGTCAAAACTTGTCTTACTATTCGATTGGTCTTCGCACTTTCACCCTAGGCAGTTCGCCTAGGTCTGTCTTCTTGAGGAGGCCAAAACCCGAAATAAGGAGGTTCGGCCGACCCTGAAACCTCCCCTGTCTGAACTACACTAACCCGATTTTTCAGGGTCCTCAGCGCCATACAACTTTGCCTAGGTCACTTGTACTCTTGACTTAGGCCATCCGACTTGGTCCGTGTTTCTTCCTAGGGTTCACCTAGGTACTTTGCCTTGCTTGATGTGGTAACTTTTTAGTGTAGTTCAGACATCCCAATTTTGGGACTTAGCCGATTTTTCATGTATTTCCATATGACCCATAGGGTCCCTTTCTTCATACAAGCTTGCCTAGGGCGATCGGTCAAAACTTGTCTTACTATTCGATTGGTCTTCGCACTTTCACCCTAGGCAGTTCGCCTAGGTCTGTCTTCTTGAGGAGGCCAAAACCCGAAATAAGGAGGTCCAGCCGACCCTGAAACCTCCCCTGTCTTAACTACACTAACCCGATTTTTCATGGTCCTTAGCGCCATACAACTTTGCCTAGGTCACTTGTACTCTTGACTTAGGCCATCTGACTTGGTCCGTGTTTCTTCCTAGGGTTCACCTAGGTACTTTGCCTTGCTTGATGTGGTAACTTTTTAGTGTAGTTCAGACATCCCAATTTCGGGACTTAGCCGATTTTTCGTATATTTCCATATGACCCATAGGGTCCCTTTCTTCATACAAGCTTGCCTAGGGCGATCGGTCAAAACTTGTCTTACTATTCGATTGGTCTTCGCACTTTCACCCTAGGCACTTTGCCTAGGTCTGTCTTCTTGAGGAGGCCAAAACCCGAAATAAGGAGGTTCAGCCGACCCAGAAACCTCCCCTGTCTGAACTACACTAACCCGATTTTTCAGGGTCCTCAGCGCCATACAACTTTGCCTAGGTCACTTGTACTCTTGACTTAGGCCATCTGACTTGGTCCGTGTTTCTTCCTAGGGTTCACCTAGGTACTTTGCCTTGCTTGATGTGGTAACTTTTTAGTGTAGTTCAGACATCCCAATTTTGGGACTTAGCCGATTTTTCATGTATTTCCATATGACCCATAGGGTCCCTTTCTTCATACAAGCTTGCCTAGGGCGATCGGTCAAAACTTGTCTTACTATTCGATTGGTCTTCGCACTTTCACCCTAGGCAGTTTGCCTAGGTGTAGCTTCTTGAGGAGGTCAAAACCCAAAATAAGGAGGTTCAGCCGACCCAAAAACCTCCCCTGTCTAAACTACACTAACCAGATTTTTCAGGGTCCTCACCGTCATACAACTTTGCCTAGGTCACTTGTTCTCTTGACTTAGGCCATCTGACTTGGTCCGTGTTTCTTGCTAGGGTTCACCTAGGTACTTTGCCTTGCTTGATGTGGTAACTTTTTAGTGTAGTTCAGACATCCCAATTTTGGGACTTAGCCGATTTTTCATGTATTTCCATATGACCCATAGGGTCCCTTTCTTCATACAAGCTTGCCTAGGGCGATCGGTCAAAACTTGTCTTACTATTCGATTGGTCTTCGCACTTTCACCCTAGGCAGTTTGCCTAGGTGTAGCTTCTTGAGGAGGTCAAAACCCAAAATAAGGAGGTTCAGCCGACCCAAAAACCTCCCCTGTCTAAACTACACTAACCAGATTTTTCAGGGTCCTCACCGTCATACAACTTTGCCTAGGTCACTTGCACTCTTGACTTAGGCCATCTGACTTGGTCCGTGTTTCTTGCTAGGGTTCACCTAGGTAGTTTGCCTTGCTTGATGTGGTAACTTTTTAGTGTAGTTCTGACATCCCAATTTTGGGACTTAGCCGATTTTTCATGTATTTCCATATGACCCTTTGGGTCCCTTTCTTCATACAAGCTTGCCTAGGGCGATCGGTCAAAACTTGTCTTACTATTCGATTGGTCATCGCACTTTCACCCTAGGCAGTTTGCCTAGGTGTAGCTTCTTGATGAGGCCAAAACCCAAAATAAGGGGGTTCGGCCGACCCAAAAACCTACCCTGTCTAAACTACACTAACCAGATTTTTCAGGGTCCTCAGCGCCATACAACTTTGCCTAGGTCACTTGTTCTATTGACTTAGGCCATCTGACTTGGTCCGTGTTTCTTCCTAGGGTTCACCTAGGTACTTTGCCTTGCTTGGTGTGGTAACTTTTTAGTGTAGTTCTGACATCCTCATTTTGGGACTTAGCCGATTTTTCGTAAAATACCATATGACCCATATGGGTCCTTTCCTTCATATAAGTTTGCCTTGCTTGGTATGGTAACATTTGAGTGTAGTTCTGACATCATCATTTTGGGACTTAGCCGATTTTTCGTAAAATCCCATATGACCCATCAGGGTCCTTTGCTTCATATAAGTTTGCCTTGCTTGGTGTGGTAACATTTGAGTGTAGTTCTGACATCCCCATTTTGGGACTTAGCCGATTTTTCGATCCATACCATATGACCCATCAGGGTCCTTTCCTTCATATAAGTTTGCCTTGCTTGGTGTGGTAACATTTGAGTGTAGTTCTGACATCATCATTTTGGGACTTAGCCGATTTTTCGTAAAATACCATATGACCCATATGGGTCCTTTGCTTCATATAAGTTTGCCTTGCTTGGTGTGGTAACTTTTTAGTGTAGTTCTGACATCCCCATTTTGGGACTTAGCCGATTTTTCGTAAAATACCATATGACCCATCAGGGTCCTTTGCTTCATATTAGTTTGCCTTGCTTGGTATGGTAACATTTGAGTGTAGTTCTGACATCACCATTTTGGGACTTAGCCGATTTTTCGTAAAATACCATATGACCCATCAGGGTCCTTTGCTTCATATAAGTTTGCCTTGCTTGGTGTGGTAACTTTTTAGTGTAGTTCTGACATCCCCATTTTGGGACTTAGCCGATTTTTCGTAAAATACCATATGACCCATCAGGGTCCTTGCCTTCATATAAGTTTGCCTTGCTTGGTGTGGTAACATTTGAGTGTAGTTCTGACATCCCCATTTTGGGACTTAGCCGATTTTTCGTAAAATACCATATGACCCATCAGGGTCCTTTGCTTCATATAAGTTTGCCTTGCTTGGTGTGGTAACATTTGAGTGTAGTTCTGACATCATCATTTTGGGACTTAGCCGATTTTTCGTAAAATACCATATGACCCATCAGGGTCCTTGCCTTCATATAAGTTTGCCTTGCTTGGTGTGGTAACACATGAGTGTAGTTCTGACATCCCCATTTTGGGACTTAGCCGATTTTTCGTAAAATACCATATGACCCATCAGGGTCCTTTGCTTCATATAAGTTTGCCTTGCTTGGTGTGGTAACATTTGAGTGTAGTTCTGACATCCCCATTTTGGGACTTAGCCGATTTTTCGTAAAATACCATATGACCCATCAGGGTCCTTTCCTTCATATAAGTTTGCCTTGCTTGGTGTGGTAACCTTTGAGTGTAGTTCTGACATCATCATTTTGGGACTTAGCCGATTTTTCGTAAAATACCATATGACCCATCAGGGTCCTTGCCTTCATATAAGTTTGCCTTGCTTGATGTGGTAACATTTGAGTGTAGTTCTGACATCCCCATTTTGGGACTTAGCCGATTTTTCGATCCATACCATATGACCCATCAGGGTCCTTGCCTTCATATAAGTTTGCCTTGCTTGGTGTGGTAACATTTTAGTGTAGTTCTGACATCACCATTTTGGGACTTAGCCGATTTTTCGTAAAATACCATATGACCCATCAGGGTCCTTTGCTTCATATAAGTTTGCCTTGCTTGGTGTGGTAACACATGAGTGTAGTTCTGACATCCCCATTTTGGGACTTAGCCGATTTTTCGACCAATACCATATGACCCATCAGGGTCCTTTGCTTCATATAAGTTTGCCTTGCTTGGTGTGGTTACATTTGAGTGTAGTTCTGACATCCCCATTTTGGGACTTAGCCGATTTTTCGATCCATCCTATATGACCCATCAGGGTCCTTTTTCTTCATATAAGTTTCCCAAGACTTAGTGCTTTTTACCTTTGGACACCAATATCACCCTTACGGGTATCTTTGATCTTCGCACCGTGTATTGACCAAATGTAGGTCTTGGTATGCCAAACTTATAATTGTTCTACACCAAGTCTCTATCTTGAACCATTAAGGCTCTAACTTGCACCAATTGCTTGGTACTCTTGGTCCGTGTTTCATCGCATACTGACTTCTTGACTTAGTGCTTTTTTCCTTTGGACACCAATATCACCCTTGCGGGTATCTTTGATCTTCTCACTTTGTATTGACCGAATGTAGGTCTTGCCATGCCAAACATATAATTGTTCTACACCAAGTCTCTATCTCGTACCGCCAGCTCGGTACATTCGATAAACCTGCCCTTAAGGCACCCGGGACTTAGCCATTTTTTCACATTTTTCATGATTTTGAGGCAACTTTTCTCGACTTTGTCACCTTATATCACCAAGATCCTTTCCCTTTAGCGCTTCACTCTGTTCGTATGATATTTAGCGCTGACTATCACCTTTCTATCGCTGAGCTCAACTTCTTATTCGGTGCCATAGAGCCAGAGATATTGGGTGTATGCTGTTATAAGGGAAGTTTGTCACTTTTTCAAAGGCCCACTTTGGGACGCCCATATCTCACCTTCAGGTATCTTCGATCTTCTTGTCGTCTATGGACGAAACTTAGGTCTTGTCTTGGCCAACTTATAAATGTTCTACGGCCAAGCCGTATCTCTTACCGCCAGCCCGGTATTTTTGGACTTAGTCGGATTTTCGCCTCTCGTGGTAACAATTTCTGACTTTGACTCACAATAACACCTGAACGGTCACATGCTAGCGCTTTGCTTGGCAAGAATTATAGTTAGCGCTACCTTTTCTCTTTCCATCGATACCTTGTTCGTTCCATTCCATGCCATACAGCCGAAGTTATGATGTTTCCCGTTTTCCATATCATGTGGAGCTTATGCTCTGGGAAAACCATCTAACACCTGTACCACCCTTTTGGGTACCACCGATCTCGTCACTATGTTCGGGCCAAATATAGGTTATAACATGCCCAACATATAATTGTTCTACACCAAGTCTCTATCTCTTACCGCCTGCTCGGTATTTTACTCGTAAGTCCAAATTTCACAACTTGTACTTTTTGGCCCAATGTACTCGAGTTTCAATTTTGGTAACATTTTTCGACTTTGACACTTAATAACTTCCAAATCATGCTAGTTAGCGCTTTGCTTTCTTCTAGTCGTATCTAGCGCTGGGTGTTACCTTTCCAAAACATATCCTAGCTTAACAATCCATGCCATACAGCCGGAGCTATACGGTGCACAAGTCAAATCCATTTTAGCCATGTTTCATTTTTGCCAATTTTTGACCACTCGTATCACCCTTCCAGAGTGGTCCGATCTTCTCGCTGTCTATGGACGACTTTTAGGTCTCGTAGAGGCAAACTTATAAGTATTCTACGTCAACCCGCTATCTCTTACCGCCTGCTCGGTATTCTTGGTCTTGTGTGATTTTTGGAAATTTTGGTATTATTTTTCCACTTTGTCGCTTAATAACTCAGTTTTGCTCAACACTTAGCGCTTCGGTTGTTTGGGATTATAGTTAGCGCTCGGTTCGACCTTTCCAACACTGATCTTAGCTTGTCGATCCGTTCCATACAGCCTGAGTTATTCGCGATACCGTGTTTCAACCCATTTCTCAAGTCTCGTTTTGGTCCAACTTTGAACCAGCCATATCACCCTGATGGGTACCTCCGATCTTCTCGCTCTATATTGGCCAAAGTTAGGTCTTGTGGTAACGTACTTATGATTGTTCTACGCCGTGTTCGTAGCTCTTATCGTTCGCCCGCTATTTTCGATCATAAGGTGAATTTTCGCCTCTAAACCACCATTTTTCACCTTTGCCCTCTAATATGACCGACTTGCTCAACACCTAGCGCTTCGCTTGGTAGGACACATAGCTAGCGCTCGTCAAGACCTTTCCAACGCATATCCAAGCTTTCCGATCCGAGCCATACAGCCTGAGCTATAGGCGATACCGTTTTTCCCATTTTCTTGGTCACATGCACTTTAGGGTACCCCTTTTTGCCTTTGACCCTTAATACCTCCTCCGGGTCACTAGTAGGCGCTTAGCTTGGTAGGATACATAGCTAGAGCAGGCCTTCACCTTTCCAAAACTGCCTCAAGTGTATCGATCCGACATCTAGAACCAAAGTTATGGTCATTCCCATCATGCTCTACTTTCATGGTCAACCTCCACCAAGCACACCTAGGTTGGACCAACTTTCACCAACTCATCTCGAACCCCAAATTTGCTTCGACCTACTAGGTTTCCCTAGTAAAGTGGTCAAAACATCCATTACAACACGACTGGTCTTTCTGGTGGTCGACCTAGGCGACTTTGTTCGACGACCACCACCCCATGGAACTAAAAGACGTCCCTTGATACGGACCACCGATACATTTTCCGGCCTGTCTAAACTACACTCATCGAAATTTTTTTGGGTCCCCACCGTCATACAAGTTTCCCTAGGTCAAGTTTTTCTTCCGGATCGGCCGCGGACCTCACTTTTCATTATCTAGGGAGGCCATAGGGCCCCAAAAGGGGTTTTTTAAAATTTTCGACACTTTCGACTTTGGTCGGATTTTTTCCGATTTTGGTCCGACCTAGGGACTTGGTGGTCCAAGGAGCCTCGGGACCAAACTTTTTTCTCAGGGGTCCCTACCTCCATACAACTTTGCCTAGGTAAATTTTTTGTTCCAAATCGACCGCGGATTTCACTTTTCAATATCTGGGGCTCGTGTAGAGTCCGAATATGAGGTTTTCTCATTTTTCGACATTTTCGACTTTTTTCGACTTTTTTCGGGTTTTTCGACCTAGGGGTCCGCCGAACAAATTTTGGGTCAAAAATTTTTATTGAACTAGTCGAAAGTACGCAAAAAGATAAGACTTTTTGCCGAAGACACCATGCCCCGGAACCGACTCCTTCCCCTTCAAAATAGGGGACAAACGTGATTTTTGAAACTTTTCCTTAGGGAGCCCAAGACTTAGAAAATTTTCAAATTCTCGATTTTTCGATTGCGAGCTAGCGCTTTGCGGTCTTCGGCAATGTTGTAGATCTCGACGAGATAAAACTTTTTGGTCAAGGGACATTTTGCCCTCCGACCCCTCCTTCCCCCCGCAAATCGCCCCACAAAGTGCAATTTTTGCATTTTCACCTCTTTGCATGCACTGTTCGGCCCAAATGGCCACTTTCTATGGGTCTGAGCGCTTTGCGGTCTTGGGCAAACTTTTAGAGCGTACCAAGCCCTAATTATAATTGTTCTACACCAACTTCGTACCTCTTCATCCCTGGCCGCTATTCGCGTACCAAGGTAATTTTTGTTCATTTTATCAACATTTTTCATCTTTGACTGTTTATATCGGCCTTGCCATGAACCGATAGCGCTTCGCTGTGTTCTAACGTAAGTTAGTACTACTCAATACCTTTCCAAATCATGTCTTAGATTGTCATTTGCTTGCTTACAGCCGGAGCTATGAGCGATACCGTAAAAAGTACCGAAACTTGGAAAAATCCTTGGATCGCCCATATCCCCCCTTTGGGGGCCAGATATCGAAAAAAGTTCTGATTCAAAAAGTTGCGCCTTAACGTGTTCTAGTTATGCCTAGAACATTTCACTTCGCTAGCTGGCCTGCAACTTAGCCGTAATTGGGATTTTAGGGTGTTCATGGAGGGCCCATTTCCTGCGACTTGGTATCTTTTGGGCCCTATGTTTCTCTAATATCTCC
This sequence comes from Anopheles ziemanni, assembly GCF_943734765.1. Lineage (NCBI taxonomy): Eukaryota > Metazoa > Arthropoda > Insecta > Diptera > Culicidae > Anopheles > Anopheles ziemanni. The sequence continues at coordinate 193,502 of NW_026689787.1, read as the reverse complement.
ACAAGTTTTCCAGATAGCTTTCTCATACTTTCAGGGTGCCTAGAGCACCTCAAGACCTTTCCAACGCTATGCCGTTCGCCTCGCTCGGACATCTACAGCCGAAGTTATTCGAGGTACACGGTACCTTACCCTGTTTTCTCAGTACTTGGTCGAAAATTTCGATCAGCCATATGACCGACTTGGACAACCCTGAGCGGGTTGGCCCCATATAACTAAACTTTTGTCTCTTGTAGGCAAACTTATAAATGTTCTACGTCAACTCGCTATCTCGTACCGCCTTGACGGTATACTTGGTCCAAGGGCCATTTCCAGCGACTTGGTCGCAATTTCGCTCTAAGTTTCGCTAATACCTTCGTCCGTGGACATGGTGATTTTTTGTTCGTATTTTTCCTTGATAGTCCCACTCAAGACTATTCCATACCAGAGCCAAGCGTCCCGCTAAGTGCCATACAGCCTGAGCAGTAATTCATGAAAGGTACCTCTACCAGTTTTTGCCATACTTGGGTACAAACTTTGTATCGCCCATATCTCCACTTTGGAGGCCAGCCAGCACCTTTGCCCCATATACTTTTTTCTTGGTCATACCATGCACTAAATATAATTGTTCTACGCCAACTTGCTATCTCTTCTCTAACTTGCCGTTATTCTTGGTCCAAGTCCCATTTCATTCGTTTTCGGACCCATTTTGCTATATGTTTCACTAATAGCTTCGGCCATGGACAAGCTGATATTCTGTTTGTATTTTTGCTTGATAGTCCCACTCAAGACCATTCCAAAACACACCGCAACTTGTCGCTCGGTGGCAAACTGACCGAGTTATAATTCATGAAAGATACCTCAACTTGGTACACCATGTGGTCGGCCCAAACCATATACCGACCAAACGACCGACTTGGAGCACCCTGACCGGGTTGCCCCCATATAATGAAAGTTGCGTCTCTACACGCCCAACTTATGAATATTCTACGCCAAGTCGCTATCTCTTACCGGTAAGCCGGTATTCACCTTCCAAGGGTGATTTTGGTCAAGTGCCATTTCCTGCGACTTGGTCCCCGAATTGGACCATCATCACCTAATATCTCCGTGGTCTTTCAACCCAGCCTCATAAAACTTTCAGGGTAGATAGGTCTCCCCAAGACCTTCCAACGGTGAGCCGTTTGCCTCGCTCGGCCATCTACAGCCGAAGTTATTAATGGTACTTGGTACCTTACCCTGTTTTTTCCATACTTGTTCGTACTTGGGTACAAACTTTGGATCGCCCATATCTCCACTTTGGAGGCCAGCTAGCACCTTGGCCCCATATACTTTTTTGTTGGTCATGCCATGCACCAAATATAATTGTTCTACGCCAACTTGCTATCTCTTCTCCAACTTGCCGTTATTCTTGGTCCAATTCCCATTTCATTCGTTTTTGGAGCCATTTTGCTATATGTTTCACTAATAGCTTCGGCCATGGACAAGCTGATTTTCGATTGGTATTTTTCCTTGATAGTCCCACTCAAGACCATTCCAAAACACACCGCAGCTTGTCGCTAGGTGGCAAACTGACCAAGTTATAATTCATGAAAGGTACCTCAACTTGGCACACCACGTGGTCGGCCCAAACCATAAACCAACCAAACGACCGACTTGGAGCACCCTGACCGGGTTGGCCCCATATAATAAAAGTTGCGTCTCTACACGCCCAACTTATGAATATTCTACGCCAAGTCGCTATCTCTTACCGGTAAGCCGGTATTCACCTTCCAAGGGTGATTTTGGTCAAGCGCCATTTCCTGCGACTTGGTCCCCGAATTGGACCATCATCACCTAATATCTCCGTGGTCTTTCAACTCAGCCTCATGAAACTTTCAGGGTAGATAGGTCTCCCCAAGACCTTTCCAACGGTGAGCCGTTTGCCTCGCTCGGCCATCTACAGCCGAAGTTATTAATGGTACTTGGTACCTTACCCTGTTTTTTCCATACTTGTTCGTACTTGGGTACAAACTTTGGATCGCCCATATCTCCACTTTGGAGGCCAGCCAGCACCTTGGCCCCATATACTTTTTTGTTGGTGATACCATGCACCAAATATAATTGTTCTACGCAAGCTTGCTATCTCTTCTCCAACTTGCGGTTATTTTTGACTCAAGTCCCATTTCCATAGTTTTTGGTACCAATTTGCTCTATGTTTCGCTAATAGCTTCGCCCAAGGACTTTGTGATTTTTTGTTCGCATTTTTCCTAAATAGTCCCACTCAAGACTATTCCAAATCACACCTTAGCTTGTCGCTCAGTGCCATACAGCCAGAGTTTTAATTCATGAAAGGTACATCACCTTGGTACACCACGTGGTCGGTCCAAACCATCAACCAACCATATGACCGACTTCGAGTCGAGCTAGCGGCTAGACTCAATATAATGAAATGCGTGTCTTGATGCGGGCTACTGACGGTCTGAACAATGTAGCTCGCTAGCTCGTCTCTAAACTTGTGTTTTGGTCGAATATTGGGTGTTCATGTACCACTTCGGGTAACATGGACTTTGGTGCAACTTTACCACTTGTGCACTTAATAACTTCCCGGTCATTCAAGTCTTTGCCTTCATACTTTCAGGGTAGTTAGGTCTCGTCGAGACCTTTCCATACATATGCCAAACTCATCGATCGGACATCTATAGCCCGAGTTATTCGCGGTACACCGTACCTTACCCTGTTTTTTCCTCAATTGGGTACAAACCTTGGAACACCCATATCGCCCCTTTAGAGACTAGCTGGCACGTTGGCCTCATATAATGATAAGTGCACCTCAACTAGGGCTACTGACGGTCAGAACATTTCAACTTGCTAGCTCGGGCCCACACTTGTGTTTTTCTCGAATATATGGTTCAAGTGTGCCACTTTGGGCACTTTTGGACATTTTGTCCCCACACAACTTTCTTGCCTTGGTAGATAGGGTCTTGTGATCTTGGGCAAAAAGATGCACCAAGATAAAGTCTAACTTTCGTTCCTTTACCGCAAAGCGCTATCTCCAACACCCGAGGAGATAGAAAGTGATTATGTTCGGTATATCGGTCTTCCATGGCCTACTATGGTAAGCCCCTGCAGGGTATGCAACCGAAGGTGCTTGGTACATGTCTTTGGTGCAATATCGGTGCAAAGTAGGTGTTTCCTTGATCGGGCTATAACTTTCTTGGTTGATGTTGGATTGCTTTGCGGTCTTCGGGGGATAGTTAGGGAACATGTTGGCCAACATTTTCTTATTCCTCAGCCTGGCCGTACCTCCTACCGTCTAGGCGGTATTCATGCTCTAAGTTGGAACTTGTGTTCCTTCGGGCAACTTTTCTGACTTTGACGCTTAATATCTTCCGTTCATATGCAGTCTAAGCTCTGCAACTCTCAGGAAAGCTAGTACTACTCATTTCCTTTCCATATCAGTCTTTGGCTTGTCGATCCAATGTCTACAGCCTTAGTTATTCACGTTCCCTGTGAAGGTAGGTTGTTGCCCATTTTCCAGTTCATGTGGTAACATTCCCGGACTTTGCCGGCTTTCTCTTCATGTGGTAACTTGCTTGCTCATGTGGTAACTTGATAGTGTATTTCCGACAGAACCAATCTCGGACTTAGCCGATTTTTCTCTTCATATTATATGGATCCATCACTAGGCCATGTTGCTTGCTTGTGTGGTAACTTGATAGTGTATTTCTGACAGACCCAATCTCGGACTTAGCCGATTTTTCTCTTCATATCATATGGATCCATCACTAGGACATCTTGCTTGCTTGTGTGGTAACTTGGAAGTGTATTTCAGACAGACCCAATCTGGGACTTAGCCGATTTTTCTCGTCATATCATATGGATCCATCATATGGCCATCTTGCTTGCTTGTGTGGTAACTTGGAAGTGTATTTCCGACAGACCCAATCTCGGACTTAGCCGATTTTTCTCTTCATATCATATGGATCCATCACTAGGCTATCTTGCTTGCTTGCGTGGTAACTTGGAAGTGTATTTCTGACAGACCCAATCTCGGACTTAGCCGATTTTTCTCTTCATATTATATGAATCCATCACTAGGCCATCCTGTTTGCTTGTGTGGTAACTTGGAAGTGTAATTCTGACAGACCCAATCTCGGACTTAGCCGATTTTTCTCTTCATATCATATGGATCCATCAATAGGCCAACTTGCTTGCTTGTGTGGTAACTTGAAAGTGTATGTCTGACAGACCCAATCTGGGACTTAGCCGATTTTTCTCTTCATATTATATGGATCCTGGACTTAGCCAATTTTTCTCTTCATATCATATGGATCCATCACTAGGCCATCTTGCTTGCTTGTGTGGTAACTTGATAGTGTATGTCTGACAGACCCGATCTCGGACTTAGCCGATTTTTCTCTTCATATCATATGGATCCATCAATAGGCCATCTTGCTTGCTTGTGTGGTAACTTGAAAGTGTATGTCTGACAGACCCAATCTGGGACTTAGCCGATTTTTCTCTTCATATTATATGGATCCTGGACTTAGCCGATTATTAGGTTATTATATATGGATCCTGGACTTAGCCGATTTTTCGCTTCATATAATATGGATCCTGGACTTAGCCGATTATTAGGTTATTATATATGGATCCTGGACTTAGCCGATTTTTCTCTTCATATAATATGGATCCTGGACTTAGCCGATTATTAGGTTATTATATATAGATCCTGGACTTAGCCGATTTTTCTCTTCATATAATATGGATCCGGGACTTAGCCGATTTTTCCCTTCATATAATATGGATCCGGGACTTAGCCGATTTTTCTGTTCAAATAATATGGATCCGGGACTTAGCCAATTTTTCTCTTCATGTGGTAACGTATGCCAATCGCTCACAAGTCATGGGATAAGGGTACTTGTGTTCTTCCATCTTCTAAGTCCCGCACGGGGACATCGTGATCGCCCCAAGTCCGGAATAGCGCCAAGTCAAGCCCCACGGTGGCCGTGCAGGACCTGTTAGCGGCGGCCCCACTGACAGCACTAATCCGGACTTAGAAATTATATCTTTCTAATCGAACACCACACACGCAACACCACCATACCACCATCTCCTTGCAAGTACCTAAGTACCCGCAACTCCATGGTGAAGGCAATGTCACTCCATCACCAACCTCTTTGCATTGCAAGCACTTGCGTACCTACAACACTCCGAAGAAGGCAACGGCGCGCGATGCTCGACTCCACACACCTCACCACACCACACCACCGATGGCCAGCCAGCCAGCCAGCCCAGCTAAGGGCTAACCCACCAACCAACCACCAATGGCCTAGGCCAGCCGGATCCCACCTTCAAGTCCAAGCACAGCCAAGTGCAAGTACCGCCAAGTGTTCACCAACCAACCATCACACCAGGTCAGCCGGCCAGTACCCACCTTCAAGTGCCATTACCCTCGGGTGCAAGCCCAATCAAGTGTTAACCAACCAACCCGGCCAAGGCAGCCAACAGGCCGGCACCCTACAGCACCGACCCGCCATCACCACCTCAACCGTTGACCATGCAAGTGGCCTCGGACAACAGGTGACACCCGAAGTACATCCGAAGAACGTATATCAAGTGTTTGCTCACCAAGTCCTCAACCAACCCCAAGTACCCGGAGGTACCCAGAGTGTTGGATCCGCCAACCCGTCCCGGCACTCCAAGTCCTTGCGAACCCAAAGTGTTTGCCCGGTAGGGCCATTGTATCACAACGCTTGCGACCATGCAAGTGGCCTCGAACAAGGTGACAGGGGTATCTTCACCAAGTTCTCAACCAACCCCAAGTACCCGGAGGTACCCAGAGTGTTGGGTCCGCCAACCACTACCAGCACTCCAAGTCCTCGCGAACATAAAGTGTTTGCCCGGTAGGGCCATTAGACCACAACGCTTGCTAACCATGCAAGTGGTCTCGGACAACAGGTGACACCCGAAGTACATCCGGAGAGTGTACAACAAGTGTTTGTTCACCAAGTCCTCAACCAACCCCAAGTACCCGGAGGTACCCA
>NW_026689787.1:115000-182500 GCF_943734765.1 Anopheles ziemanni | reverse complement strand
CACTTAGTGCTGCACTATCAAGCAACACGACTCCATGGCACGCTCGGTCCATCATCCAACGGGCGCTGTTCTACGGGCCTATCACCCTCTATGGGTTCTGAGCCACATTCAAGTTGGACTTGAAAAGCGCTAAGATGACGGATAGTGAGACGCACCAGTACACGGAATCGGATAGACGGACAGGCCGCCACCCCTACGTGCTGAGCTTCTCCCGTTTCGCTCGCAGCTACTCAGGGAATCCCGGTTGGTTTCTTTTCCTCCCCTTATTAATATGCTTAAATTCAGGGGGTTGTCACACATGAACTGAGGCTTATGTACCTTGCGGTTGTTATCGTCACATCTGGCTTGCGACTACTTTGTTTCAATGTCCAATATGTACCGTTGGACTCGGTTAACGGGCTGTTAGCCCGCGTGTGGTTTAACTCACTGATACCTTCCATTGCCCATACGCTAGTTTGTTTGTGTTCCTTTGGTCAACTTCCATACTTGAATCATTTGTGCTACCGCTGCTGCTTCGACGCTACTTTGACATCTTCGCTTCTATTTAAATAAATAAATAAGCTGAAGCTAGACATCAGTAAACACCACCACAGACACCACAAGCACGCCTTCTCCTCGTACTTCCGCCTCACGCGGGAACACGGACGCTCTAAATACTTCGAATTCCAATGCCAGTATATTGTAAACCACGGGTTCTTTAATGCTAGCGGGTCGTCGCGACCCTAGTTAACATCATGGTGCACGTCTCGTGACGGGTGTCACGGCGTAGTTAAATGTATGCGATACATTTCTCAAATATAAGCGCTCAGTCATCTGTACATCATGGTAGGTTCCCACGACGTGCAATATGCGTTCAACTTATCAATGTTCATGTGTCCTGCAGTTCACATTATGACGCGCAGTTAGCTGCGGTCTTCATCGATCCATGAGCCGAGTGATCCACTGCCGAGGGTGACTAACTTGCGTAAGCCGCCGCTGTGCGCGTATACCCGTTCCCCGTAGGGAGGAGCAAGCCGCCGCTTAGAGACGAAGCATAAAGTGTCCTCATTCCACATAGGGCAAGCTGGATGAATCCATTTTACCCAGGACGGCCGAAGCGGCGTGGACCAGGGGAGAACTGAACCTTATACTTCACACCACAGTAAGTCTACGTGTCCTCTTCCACATAGGGCAAGCTAGAACTAACTATCTTACCCAGGACTGCCGAAGCAGCGTGGACCAGGGGAGGAACACACTTTTCATGGAAACGTAAGGCATCCATGACTGCCATAACGTAAGCCGCCGCTGTGCGCGTATACCCGTTCCCCGTAGGGAGGAGCAAGCCGCCGCTTAGAGACGAAGCATAAAGTGTCCTCATTCCACATAGGGCAAGCTGGATGAATCCATTTTACCCAGGACGGCCGAAGCGGCGTGGACCAGGGGAGAACTGAACTTTATACTTCACACCACAGTAAGTCTACGTGTCCTCTTCCACATAGGGCAAGCTAGAACTAACTATCTTACCCAGGACTGCCGAAGCAGCGTGGACCAGGGGAGGAACACACTTTTCATAGAAACGTAAGGCATCCATGACTGCCATAGTGCGTAAGCCGCCGCTGTGCGCGTAAACCCGTTCCCCGTAGGGAGGAGTCAAGCCGCCGCTTAGAGACGAAGTATTAAGTGTCCTCTTCCACATAGGGCAAGCTAGAATGAACTATCTTACCCAGGACCGCCGAAGCAGCGTGGACCAGGGGAGAACTGAACTTTATACTTCACACCACAGTATTGAGTAATGTGCCCTCTTCCACATAGGGCAAGCTAGAATGAACTATCTTACCCAGGACCGCCGAAGCGGCGTGGACCAGTGGAGGACTACACAATTAAGAGGTTTGATATCGACTTGTGTGTTTCAATAGGGTACCGATGGTATGTTTTGAACCGATTTGATTTAGCCATTCTGAAGTCATCACTTGGTTGAAGCGCTGAACTAGGGAGGGGCATCGTTTACATTACTTGTATATATATTGGTTTTCGCATGCTCTACTAGGTTAATGTCATAGGGTTGGCTATCGAGCATGCCCAAGTGATGACTTGATTGTGTGCTTGCTTGAATTCTTCACATTTCATACCATCGGTGAGTTGTCGAATCATTCCTCGATCATAACCTTCGTTCTTGGTTCATGTATGCTCTCTTCCACATAGGGCAAGCTAGAATTAACTATCTTACCCAGGACCGCCGAAGCAGCGTGGACCAGGGGAGAACTATACTTTGTCTTGTATGCCCTCTTCCACATAGGGCAAGCTAGAATTAACTATCTTACCCAGGACTGCAAAGCAGCGTGGACCAGTGGAGGACTATACTTTGTTCATTACACCACAGTATTAAGTATGGTGTCCTCTTCCACATAAGGCAAGCTAGAACTAACTATCTTACCCAGGACCGCCGAAGCAGTGTGGACCAGGGGAGGACTATACTTTATACTTCACACACTAGCCATATTGAAGTCATCACTTGGTTGAAGCACTGAACTAGGGCGAGTCTATCGTTTACTTTGCATTGGGATAATACGCTGCATGCTCTCTTAGGTTAATGTCATGTGGTTGGCTATAGAGCATGCCCAAGTGATGACTTTGTTTAAAGCTCAACAGGTAGAGTATTATGTCCTCTTCCACATAGGGCAAGCTAGAATTAACTATCTTACCCAGGACCGCCGGAGCAGCGTGGACCAGGGGAGAACTATACTTTGTCTTGTATGCCCTCTTCCACATAGGGCAAGCTAGAATTAACTATCTTACCCAGGACTGCAAAGCAGCGTGGACCAGTGGAGGACTATACTTTGTTCATTACACCACAGTATTAAGTATGGTGTCCTCTTCCACATAGGGCAAGCTAGAACTAACTATCTTACCCAGGACCGCCGAAGCAGTGTGGACCAGGGGAGGACTATACTTTATACTTCACACACTAGCCATACTGAAGTCATCACTTGGTTGAAGCGCTGAACTACGGCGGGGTAATCGTTTACAGGTTATAATCATATAGCTGCATGCTCATTAGTAGATAATGGAATATTGTATGGCAATATGAGCATGCCCAAGTGATGACTTTGTTTCAAGCTCAACAGGTAGGGTATTGAGTCCTCTTCCACATAGGGCAAGCTAGAATGAACTATCTTACCCAGGACCGCCGGAGCAGCGTGGACCAGTGGAGGACTCTATACTTTATACTTCACACCACAGTATTGAGTACGACTTGCATAAAGCCCCTAATGAGAACCACGAGGGCTCTCTCAATGTAGAACCACGAGGGCTCTAGTACCGATTCTCTCGGTACGGCTTGGTCCGTGTTCCTTTATGCTTGTACTCTAAGTATTAAGTATTGTGTCCTCTTCCACATAGGGCAAGCTAGAACTAACTATCTTACCCAGGACCGCCGAAGCAGTGTGGACCAGGGGAGGACTATACTTTATACTTCACACACTAGCCATACTGAAGTCATCACTTGGTGGGGGTGAACTACGGCGGTATCTATCGTTTTGGTTCGGTCTATATAGGGTCGCTTGCATGCTCATTCGAATATAATGTAATTGTGTATGGCAATATGAGCATGCCCAAGTGATGACTTTGTTTCAAGCTCAACAGGTAGGGTATTGAGTCCTCTTCCACATAGGGCAAGCTAGAATGAACTATCTTACCCAGGACCGCCGGAGCAGCGTGGACCAGTGGAGGACTCTATACTTTATACTTCACACCACAGTATTGAGTACTTCTTGCATAAAGCCCCTAATGAGAACCACGAGGGCTCTCTCAATGTAGAACCACAAGGGCTCTAGTACCGATTCTCTCGGTACGGCTTGGTCCGTGTTCCTTTATGCTTGTACTCTTAGAAAGTCTCAACCCGGAGGTCTTGACTTTGATTGTCATAGTTGGACTACGACGGGGTATCCGACTCATCGAATACCCCAGAAGCACACCATCTTTCGGGTAGGCGGTACGCGTACCTCCGGACGCGGAAGTCTCAACCCGGAGGTCTTGACTTTGTATTGTCATAGTTGGACTACGACGGGGTATCCGACTCATCGAATACCCCAGAAGCACACCATCTTTCGGGTAGGCGGTACGCGTACCTCCGGACGCGGAAGTCTCAACCCGGAGGTCTTGACTTTGTATTGTCATAGTTGGACTACGACGGGGTATCCGACTCATCGAATACCCCAGAAGCACACCATCTTTCGGGTAGGCGGTACGCGTACCTCCGGACGCGGAAGTCTCAACCCGGAGGTCTTGACTTTGATTGTCATAGTTGGACTACGACGGGGCATCCGACCATTGCTGATCGAACACCCCTGATTCACCATCTTTCGGGTAGGCGGTACGCGTACCTCCGGACGCGGAAGTCTCAACCCGGAGGTCTTGACTTGGATTGTCATAGTTGGACTACGACGGGGCATCCGACCATTGCTGATCGAACACCCCTGATTCACCATCTTTCGGATAGGAGGTGCGCCCACCTCCGACGCGGAAGTCTCAACCCGGAGGTTCGGACTTAGAGTTTTTCCCATTCAAAAGTTTTTCTCTTAGCCATACTGAAGTCATCACTTGGTGAACGATTGAACTAGGGCGGGTTAATCGTTTATAGGTATCATGTGGTTTGCATGCTCTCTTAGGTTAAGGTCATGTGGTTGGCTATCGAGCATGCCCAAGTGATGACTTTGTTTCACGCTTGCTTGATTTCTTCATGATTCCCTGTTATATAGTGTAATCATTCGAGAACAGGGAATCTTTGGTTTTGCTCAACAGGTATTGGATGTCAACTTGGTATCTAGATCGCATTAAGTCTCAACCCTTAGGTTCGGACTTGTATAGTGACATCTTGTTACGGTCTTGAGTCTCAACCCGCAGGTTCGGACTACTTAGTGTTTGATCGAATATAATATGGCAACTTGTGCCTTAGTCTCAACCCGCAGGTTCGGACTTCTGTTTATTTGGCCAATGTATGTATAAGGCAACTTGTGCCTAAGTCTCAACCCGCAGGTTCGGACTTGTTAGTGTTACGTCAACTTTCATATGGCAACTTGTGCCTAAGTCTCAACCCGCAGGTTCGGACTTGTGTATTTGTTCGAAGTCATGTATAAGGCAACTTGTGCCTAAGTCTCAACCCGCAGGTTCGGACTTGTGTATTTGTTCGAAGTTATATATAAGGCAACTTGTGCCTAAGTCTCAACCCGCAGGTCCGGACTTCATAGTGTTTCGTCAATGTTCATATGGCAACTTGTGCCTAAGTCTCAACCCGCAGGTTCGGACTTCTATAGTGTTTCGTCAACTTTCATATGGCAACTTGTGCCGAAGTCTCAACCCGCAGGTTCGGACTTCTATAGTGTTTCGTCAATTATCATATGGCAACTTGTGCCGAAGTCTCAACCCGCAGGTTCGGACTTCTGGAAGGATCACTTGGCCACTAATGATCCTTCCGCAGGTTCACCTACGGAAACCTTGTTACGACTTTTACTTCCTCTAAATCATCAAGTTCGGTCAACTTCGATAAAGCAGACGCGGTTCACGAGGATCCAGCGAACGATCATCTCCAAAGACCTCACTAAATAATCCATCGGTAGTAGCGACGGGCGGTGTGTACAAAGGGCAGGGACGTATTCAACGCTGGCTGATGACCAGCACTTACTAGAAGTTCCGAGTTCATATGGACCATTGCAATCCATAATCCCTACTAAGTGAGTATTTGAGTGATTTCCCGTTCCTCTCGGAATAGGAGACACGCTGCTACCCACATTGTAGCACGCGTGTAGCCCAGAACATCTAAGGGCATCACGGACCTGTTATCGCTCGATCTCATTTTGCTAAACACAAATTGTCCTGCTAAGCAGCGTACCGTAAGTGCACTTGCGCACACGAACAGCGAAGGTGTCAGGTCATACTCCACCGAAAGGTCCTAACCCGTTCCAATCGGCATCGACGCATTAACGCTGACTGCGTTCTAGTTAGCATATGTGAGTCACGTTCGTTATCGGAATTAACCAGACAAATCAATCCACGAACTAAGAACGGCCATGCACCACTACCCTTAAATTTGAGAAAGAGCTATTAATCTGTCTCACCTCCATAAGTTCGGACCTGGTAAGTTTTCCCGTGTTGAGTCAAATTGAACCGCAAGCTCCATTTCATTGTGGTGCCCTTCCGTCAATTCCTTTAAGTTTCAACTTTGCAACCATACTTCCCCCGGAACCTGACTTTGGTTTCCCGGAAGCTACTGAGAGCACCTGGTTGTAGCGTCTCCCAATTGCTAGTTGGCATCGTTTACGGTTAGAACTAGGGCGGTATCTAATCGCCTTCGATCCTCTAACTTTCGTTCTTGATTAAAGAAAGCATCCTTGACAAATGCCTTCGCTTTAGTTAGTCTTACGACGGTCTACGAATTTCACCTCTCGCGCCGTAATACTAGTGTCCCCAACTACTTCTGTTAATCATTACCTCCGGTCTGAGTACAAACCAATGAAAGATTAGACCAAGGTCGTATTCCATTATTCCATGCAAGATTATTCTAGGGCGTTTGGGCACCCTGCTTTAAGCACTCTAATTTGTTCAAGGTAAACGTGAGCGGTCGAGCTCTATGTTACACTTGCACCCGTTGAAGGGCACACCATGACACAGACTTGGTGCCCTACCACACCATTGAGTCGCAACCAGATTCCGACTTGGCCCACCGACCACGGGTTGACCGGCCCCGTAGAGACGCAACTTTCATTATATGGAAGCAACCCGGTCAGGGTGCTCCAAGTCGGTCGTTTGGTCGGTTTATGATTTGGGCCGACCATGTGCTGTACCAGGTAGAGGTACCTTTCATGAATTATAACTCGGTCAGTTTGCCTCCGAGCGACAATCTACGGTGTGATTTGGAATGGTTTTGAGTAAAACTATTACGGAAAAATACGAACAGAAAATCAGCATGTTGGTGGGCGAAGCTATTAGTGAAACATAGAGCAACAAGGGTTCAAAAACTAATGAAATGAGACTTGGACCAAGAATAACGGCAAGTTGGAGACGAGTTAGCAAGTTGGCGTAGAATATTTATAAACTGTGCATAATATGACCAACAAAAAAGTATATGGGGACAAGGCGGTAGCTGGCCCCCAAAGTGGAGATATGGGTGATTCATGTTTTGCACCCAAGTACGAACAAGTATGGTGAAAACAGGGTAAGGTACCAAGTACCTTTAATAACTTCGGCTGTAGATGGCCTAGCGAGACAATTGGCATATCGTTGGAAAGGTCTTGGGGATACCTATCTACCCTGAAAGTTTCATGAGGCTGAGTTGAAAGACCACGGAGATATTAGGTGATGATGGTCCAATTCGGGGACCAAGTCGCAGGAAATGGCACTTGACCAAAATCACCCTTGAAAGGTGAATACCGGCTGAACGGTAAGAGATAGCGACTTGGCGTAGAATATTTATATGTTGGACGTTGGAAGACGCAACTTTCATTATATGGGAGCAACCCGGTCAGGGTGCTCCAAGTCGGTCGTTTGGTCGGTTTATGGTTTGGGCCGACCATGTGCTGTAGCAGGTTGAGGTACCTTTCATGAATTATAACTCGGTCAGTTTGCCTCCCAGCGACAATCTACGGTGTGATTTGGAATGGTCCTGAGTGGGACTATCAAGGAAAAATACGCAAAGAAATTCAGCATGTTGGTGGGCGAAGCTATTAGCGAAACATGGAGCAACAAGGGTCCAAAAACGAATGAAATGGGACTTGGACCAAGAATAACGGCAAGTTGGAGAAGAGATAGCAAGTTGGCGTAGAACAATTATATTTGGTGCATGGTATGACCAACAAAAAAGTATATGAGGCCAAGGTGCTGGCTGGCCTCCAAAGTGGAGATATGGGCGATCCAAAGTTTGTACCCAAGTACGAACAAGTATGGAAAAAACAGGGTAAGGTACCAAGTACCATTAATAACTTCGGCTGTAGATGGCCGAGCAAGACAAACGGCATACCGTTGGAAAGGTCTTGGGGAGACCTATCTACCCTGAAAGTTTCATGAGGCTGAGTTGAAAGACCACGGAGATTTTAGGTGATGATGGTCCAATTCGGGGACCAAGTCGCAGGAAATGGCACTTGACCAAAACCACCCTTGAAAGGTGAATACCGGCTGACCGGTAAGAGATAGCGACTTGGCGTAGAATATTCATACGTTGAGCGGGTAGAGACGCAACTTTCATTATATGGGGGCAACCCGGTCAGGGTGCTCCAAGTCGGTCGTTTGGTCGGTTTATGGTTTTGGCCGATCACGTGGTGCACCAGGTAGAGGTACCTTTCATGAATTATAACTCGGTCAGTTTACCACCGAGCGACAAGCTTCGGTGTAATTTGGAATGGTCTTGAGTGGAACTATTACGGAAAAATACGAATAGAAAATCAGCATGTTGGTGGGCGAAGCTATTAGTGAAACATAGAGCAACAAAGGTTCAAAAACTAATGAAATGAGACTTGGACCAAGAAGAACGGCAAGTTCGAGACGAGTTAGCAAGTTGGCGTAGAATATTTATAAACTGTGCATGATATGACCAACAAAAAAGTATATGGGGACAAGGCGGTAGCTGGCCTCCAAAGTGGAGATATGGGTGATTCATGTTTTGCACCCAAGTACGAACAAGTATGGTGAAAACAGGGTAAGGTACCAAGTACCATGAATAACTTCGGCTGTAGGTGGCCTAGCGAGGCAAATGACATACCGTTGGAAAGGTCTTGGGGAGACCTATCTACCCTGAAAGTTTCATGAGGCTGAGTTGAAAGATCACGGAGATATTAGGTGATGATGGTCCAATTCGGGGACCAAGTCGCAGGAAATGCCACTTGACCAAAATCACCCTTGAAAGGTGATTACCGGCTGACCGGTAAGAGATAGCGACTTGGCGTAGAATATTCATACGTTGGGCAGGTATAGACGCAACTTTCATTATATGGGGGCAACCCGGTCAGGGTGCTCCAAGTCGGTCGTTTGGTCGGTTTATGTTTTGGGCCGACCACGTGCTGTACCAGGTAGAGGTACCTTTCATGAATTATAACTCGGTCAGTTTGCCACTGAGCGACAAGTTGCGTTGTGTTTTGGAATGATCTTAAGTGGGACTATCAAGGAAAAATACAAATATAAAATCAGCTTGTCAATGGCCGAAGCTATTAGTGAAACATATAGCAAAATGGGTCCGAAAACGAATGAAATGGGACTTGGACCAAGAATAACTGCAAGTTGGAGAAGAGATAGCAAGTTCTCGTAGAACAATTATATTTGGTGCATGGTATGACCAACAAAAAAATATATGAGGCCAAGGTGCTGGCTGGCCTCCAAAGTGGAGATATGGGCGATCCAAAGTTTGTACCCAAGTACGAACAAGTATGGAAAAAACAGGGTAAGGTACCAAGTACCATTAATAACTTCGGCTGTAGATGGCCGAGCAAGACAAACGGCATACCGTTGGAAAGGTCTTAGGGAGACCTATCTACCCTGAAAGTTTCATGAGGCTGAATTGAAAGACCACGGAGATATTAGGTGATGATGGTCCAATTCGGGGACCAAGTCGCAGGAAATGGCACTTGACCAAAATCACCCTTGAAAGATGAATACCGGCTGACCGGTAAGAGATAGCGACTTGTCGTAGAATATTTATATGTTGGACGTTGGAAGACGCAACTTTCATTATATGGAAGCAACCCGGTCAGGGTGCTCCAAGTCGGTCGTTTGGTCGGTTTATGATTTGGGCCGACCATGTGCTGTACCAGGTAGAGGTACCTTTCATGAATTATAACTCGGTCAGTTTGCCACCGAGCGACAAGTTGCGTTGTGTTTTGGAATGATCTTAAGTGGGACTATCAAGGAAAAATACAAATAAAAAATCTGCTTGTCAATGGCCGAAGCTATTAGTGAAACATATAGCAAAATGGGTCCGAAAACGAATGAAATGGGACTTGGACCAAGAATAACTGCAAGTTGAAGAAGAGATAGCAAGTTGGCGTAGAACAATTATATTTGGTGCATGGTATGACCAACAAAAAAGCATATGTGGCCCAGGCGGTAGCTGGCCTCCAAAGTGGAGATATGGGTGATTCATGGTTTGCACCCAAGTATGGCAAAAACTGGTAGAGGTACCTTTCATGAATTATAACTCAGGCTGTATGGCACTTAGCGGGACGCTTGACTCTGGTATGGAATAGTCCTGAGTGGGACTATCAAGGAAAAATACGAACAAAAATAACCATGTCCACGGACGAAGGTATTAGCGAAACTTAGAGCGAAATTGCGACCAAGTCGCTGGAAATGGCCCTTGAACCAAGTATACCGTCAAGGCGGTACGAGATAGCGAGTTGACGTAGAACATTTATAAGTTTGCCTTTACGAGACGAAAGTTTAGTTATATGGGGCCAACCCGCCCAGGGTTGTCCAAGTCGGTCATATGGCTGATCGAAATTTTCGACCAAGTACTGAGAAAACAGGGTAAGGTACCAAGTACCTCAAATAACTTCGGCTGTAGATGTCCGAGCGAAGCAAACGGCATAGCGTTGGAAAGGTCTTGAAGTGCTCTAAACACCCTGAAAGTATGAGAACGCTATCTGGAAAACTCGTGGAGATATTAGCGAAACATAGGGCCCAAAAGATACCAAGTCGCAGGAAATGGGCCCTCCAAGAACACCCTAAAATCCCAATTACGGCTAAGTTGCAGGCCAGCTAGCGAAGTAAAATGTTCTAGGCATAACTAGAACACGATAATGCGCAACTTTTTGAATCAGAACTTTTTTCGATATCTGGCCCCCAAAGGGGGGATATGGGCGATCCAAGGATTTTTCCAAGTTTCGGTACTTTTTACGGTATCGCTCATAGCTTCGGCTGTATGCAAGCAACTGGCAACCTAAGACATGATTTGGAAAGGATAAGAGTAGTACTAACTTACGATAGAACACAGCGAAGCGCTATCGGTTCATGGCAAGGCCGATATAAGCAGTCAAAAATGAAAAATGTTGACAAAATGAACAAAAATTACCTTGGTACGCGAATAGCGGCCAGGGATGAAGAGGTACGAAGGTGGGGTGGAATAATTATAATTAGGAATTGGTACGATCTATAAGTTTGCCGAAGATCGCAAAGCGCTCAGACCCATAGAAAGTGGCCATTTGGGCCGAACAGTGCGTGCAAAGAGGTGAAAAAGCAAAAATTGCACTTTGTGGGGCGATTTGCGGGGGGAAGGAGGGGTCGGAGGGGTAAATGTCTTATGGCCAAAAAGTCTTATCTCATCAAGATCTAAAACATTGCCGAAGACCGCAAAGCGCTAGCTCGCAATCGAAAAATCGCGATTTTGAAAATTTTCTAAGTGTTGGGCCCCCTAAGGAAAAGTAACAAAAATCACCTTTGGCCCCAATTTTGAGCATGAAGGAGTCGTTTCCGAGGCATGGTGTCTTCGGCAAAAAGTTTCATCTACTCGAGTACTTACGACTAGTCAAATAAAAAATTGAGAAACACATACGGTATGGCTATGCC
Organism: Anopheles ziemanni; assembly: GCF_943734765.1. Taxonomy (NCBI): domain Eukaryota; kingdom Metazoa; phylum Arthropoda; class Insecta; order Diptera; family Culicidae; genus Anopheles; species Anopheles ziemanni. Next base: position 170,977 of record NW_026689787.1, on the reverse strand, counting down.
GAAGCTCGATACACCCGAAAAAATCCCAAAAAAGTCGAAAATGTCGAAAAATGAGAAAACCCTATATTCGTACCCTACTCGAGCCCTAAATATTGAAAAGTGAAACCCGCGATCGATTTGGAACAAAAAATTGACCTAGGCAAAGTTGTAGGACGGTCCGCACCTTTGAAAAATCTGGTAAGTGTATTTTAGACAGACTCGAAAAAAGTCGCCCCGAGTCCCCTTACGTTGAAAATCCGAAAAAGTCGAAATTGTTGAAAATGTTAAAAAGCCTCTTTTGGTGGTCCATGGCACCACTAGATATTGAAAAGTGAGGTCCGCGGCCAATCCGGAAAAAAAAATAGCTAGGCAAACTTGTTTGTCGGTCGATACAAAAAACCGCTCGGTGAGTGTATTTTCGACAGGCTTCAAAAAACAATCCTTTCTCCATACAATTTCAATCGATTTTAAAAATTTCGAGATAGCGCTTTGAAGTCTTCGGCAATAATGTAGAAATCGGGTTTTTAAACACATTTTACTTTTGGGTTTTTTTCGATCCGTCGCTTGGTTCGCCCGCAATCGCGAGAAAACGAAAAAACACGTTTACAAAATTCCGGACGAATTTTGTGAACGCCGTCCATACATTTTCGATCGATTTTTAAAATTTCGAGATAGCGCTTTGGTGTCTTCGGCAATAATGTAGAAATCGGGTTTTTAAACACATTTAACTTTTGGGTTTTTTTCGATCCGTCGCTTGGTTCGCCCGCAATCGCGAGAAAACGAAAAAACACGTTTACAAAATTCCGGACGAATTTTGTGAACGCCGTCCATACATTTTCGATCGATTTTTAAAATTTCGAGATAGCGCTTTGGTGTCTTCGGCAATAATGTAGAAATCGGGTTTTTAAACACATTTTACTTTTGGGTTTTTTTTCGATCCGTCGCTTGGTTCGCCCGCAATCGCGAGAAAACGAAAAAACACGTTTACAAAATTCGTCCGGAATTTTGTGATCGCCGTCCATACATTTTCGATCGATTTTTAAAATTTCGAGATAGCGCTTTGGTGTCTTCGGCAATAATGTAGAAATCGGGTTTTTAAACACATTTTACTTTTGGGTTTTTTTCGATCCAACGCTTAGTTCGCCCGCAATTGAGAGAAAACGGAAAAACACGTTTACAAAATTCTGGACGAATTTTGTGAACGCCGTCCATACATTTTCGATCGATTTTTAAAATTTCGAGATAGCGCTTTGGTGTCTTCGGCAATAATGTAGAAATCGGGTTTTTAAACACATTTTACTTTTGGGTTTTTTTCGATCCGTCGCTTGGTTCGCCCGCAATCGCGAGAAAACGAAAAAACACGTTTACAAAATTCCGGACGAATTTTGTGATCGCCGTCCATACATTTTCGATCGATTTTTAAAATTTCGAGATAGCGCTTTGGTGTCTTCGGCAATAATGTAGAAATCGGGTTTTTAAACACATTTTACTTTTGGGTTTTTTTCGATCCGTCGCTTGGTTCGCCCGCAATCGCGAGAAAACGAAAAAACACGTTTACAAAATTCCGGACGAATTTTGTGAACGCCGTCCATACATTTTCGATCGATTTTTAAAATTTCGAGATAGCGCTTTGGTGTCTTCGGCAATAATGTAGAAATCGGGTTTTTAAACACATTTTACTTTTGGGTTTTTTTCGATCCGTCGCTTGGTTCGCCCGCAATCGCGAGAAAACGAAAAAACACGTTTACAAAATTCGTCCGGAATTTTGTGATCGCCGTCCATACATTTTCGATCGATTTTTAAAATTTCGAGATAGCGCTTTGGTGTCTTCGGCAATAATGTAGAAATCGGGTTTTTAAACACATTTTACTTTTGGGTTTTTTTCGATCCAACGCTTAGTTCGCCCGCAATTGAGAGAAAACGGAAAAACACGTTTACAAAATTCTGGACGAATTTTGTGAACGCCGTCCATACATTTTCGATCGATTTTTAAAATTTCGAGATAGCGCTTTGGTGTCTTCGGCAATAATGTAGAAATCGGGTTTTTAAACACATTTTACTTTTGGGTTTTTTTCGATCCGTCGCTTGGTTCGCCCGCAATCGCGAGAAAACGAAAAAACACGTTTACAAAATTCCGGACGAATTTTGTGATCGCCGTCCATACATTTTCGATCGATTTTTAAAATTTCGAGATAGCGCTTTGGTGTCTTCGGCAATAATGTAGAAATCGGGTTTTTAAACACATTTTACTTTTGGGTTTTTTTCGATCCGTCGCTTGGTTCGCCCGCAATCGCGAGAAAACGAAAAAACACGTTTACAAAATTCCGGACGAATTTTGTGAACGCCGTCCATACATTTTCGATCGATTTTTAAAATTTCGAGATAGCGCTTTGGTGTCTTCGGCAATAATGTAGAAATCGGGTTTTTAAACACATTTTACTTTTGGGTTTTTTTCGATCCGACGCATAGTTCGCGCGCAATCGAGAGAAAACGGAAAAACACGTTTACAAAATTCCGGACGAATTTTGTGATCGCCGTCCATACATTTTCGATCGATTTTTAAAATTTTGAGATAGCGCTTTGGTGTCTTCGGCAATAATGTAGAAATCGGGTTTTTAAACACATTTTACTTTTGGGTTTTTTTCGATCCGACGCTTAGTTCGCCCGCAATTGAGAGAAAACGGAAAAACACGTTTACAAAATTCGTCCGGAATTTTGTGAACGCTCTCCATACATTTTCACCTTTGGGTCGTGAATACCGGCTGACCGATAAGAGATAGCGACTTGTCGTAGAATATTTATATGTTGGACGTTGGAAGACGCAACTTTCATTATATGGGAGCAACCCGGCCAGGGTGCTCCAAGTCGGTCGTTTGGTCGGTTTATGATTTGGGCCGACCATGTGCTGTACCAGGTAGAGGTACCTTTCATGAATTATAACTCGGTCAGTTTGCCACCGAGCGACAAGTTGCGTTGTGTTTTGGAATGATCTTAAGTGGGAGTATCAAGGAAAAATACAAATAAAAAATCAGCTTGTCAATGGCCGAAGCTATTAGTGAAACATATAGCAAAATGGGTCCGAAAACGAATGAAATGGGACTTGGACCAAGAATAACTGCAAGTTGGAGAAGAGATAGCAAGTTGGCGTAGAACAATTATATTTGGTGCATGGTATGACCAACAAAAAAGTATATGAGGCCAAGGTGCTGGCTGGCCTCCAAAGTGGAGATATGGGCGATCCAAAGTTTGTACCCAAGTACGAACAAGTATGGAAAAAACAGGGTAAGGTACCAAGTACCATTAATAACTTCGGCTGTAGATGGCCGAGCAAGACAAACGGCATACCGTTGGAAAGGTCTTGGGGAGACCTATCTACCCTGAAAGTTTCATGAGGCTGAGTTGAAAGACCACGGAGATATTAGGTGATGATTGTCCAATTCGGGGACCAAGTCGCAGGAAATGGCACTTGACCAAAATCACCCTTGAAAGATGAATACCGGCTGACCGGTAAGAGATAGCGACTTGTCTTTGAATATTTATATGTTGGACGTTGGAAGACGCAACTTTCATTATATGGGAGCAACCCGGTCAGGGTGCTCCAAGTCGGTCGTTTGGTCGGTTTATGGTTTTGGCCGATCACGTGGTGCACCAGGTAGAGGTACCTTTCATGAATTATAACTCGGTCAGTTTGCCACCGAGCGACAAGTTACGCTGTGATTTGGTATGGTCTTGAGTGGAACTATTACGGAAAAATACGAACAGAAAATCAGCATGTTGGTGGGCGAAGCTATTAGTGAAACATAGAGCAACAAGGGTCCAAAAACGAATGAAATGAGACTTGGACCAAGAATAACGGCAAGTTGGAGACGAGTTAGCAAGTTGGCGTAGAATATTTATAAACTGTGCATAATATGACCAACAAAAAAGTATATGGGGACAAGGCGGTAGCTGGCCTCCAAAGTGGAGATATGGGTGATTCATGTTTTGCACCCAAGTACGAACAAGTATGGTGAAAACAGGGTAAGGTACCAAGTACCATGAATAACTTCGGCTGTAGGTGGCCTAGCGAGGCAAATGACATACCGTTGGAAAGGTCTTGGGGAGACCTATCTACGCTGAAAGTTTCATGGGGCTGAGTTGAAAGACCACGGAGATATTAGGTGATGATGGTCCAATTCGGGGACCAAGTCGCAGGAAATGGCACTTGACCAAAATCACCCTTGGAAGGTGATTATCGGCTGACCGGTAAGAGATAGCGACTTGGCGTAGAATATTCATACGTTGAGCGGGTAGAGACGCAACTTTCATTATATGGGGGCAACCCGGTCAGGGTGCTCCAAGTCGGTCGTTTGGTCGGTTTATGGTTTTGGCCGATCACGTGGTGCACCAGGTAGAGGTACCTTTCATGAATTATAACTCGGTCAGTTTACCACCGAGCGACAAGCTTCGGTGTAATTTGGAATGGTCTTGAGTGGAACTATTACGGAAAAATACGAATAGAAAATCAGCATGTTGGTGGGCGAAGCTATTAGTGAAACATAGAGCAACAAGGGTCCAAAAACTAATGAAATGAGACTTGGAACAAGAATAGCGGCAAGTTGGAGACGAGGTAGCAAGTTGACGTGGAACAATTATAAACTGTGCATGGTAAGACCAACAAAAAAGTATATGTGGCCCAGGCGGTAGCTGGCCTCCAAAGTGGAGATATGGGTGATTCATGGTTTGCACCCAAGTATGGCAAAAACTGGTAGAGGTACCTTTCATGAATTATAACTCAGGCTGTATGGCACTTAGCGGGACGCTTGACTCTGGTATGGAATAGCCCTGAGTGGGACTATCAAGGAAAAATACGAACAAAAAATAACCATGTCCACGGACGAAGGTATTAGCGAAACTTAGAGCGAAATTGCGACCAAGTCGCTGGAAATGGCACTTGACCAAAATCACCCTTGAAAGGTGATTACCGGCTGACCGGTAAGAGATAGCGACTTGGCGCAGAATATTCATACGTTTCACGGCTTGAGACGCAACTTTCATTATATGGGAGCAACCCGGTCAGGGTGCTCCAAGTCGGTCGTTTGGTCGGTTTATGGTTGGGGCCGACCATGTGCTGTACCAGGTTGAGGTACCTTTCATGAATTATAACTTGGTCAGTTTTTCACCGAGCGACAAGTTACGCTGTGATTTGGAATGGTATTGAGTAAAACTATTACGGAAAAATACGAACAGAAAATCAGCATGTTGGTGGGCGAAGCTATTAGTGAAACATAGAGCAACAAAGGTCCAAAAACGAATGAAATGGGACTTGGACCAAGAATAGCGGCAAGTTGGAGACGAGGTAGCAAGTTGGCGTGGAATATTTATAAACTGTGCATTATATGGCTAACAAAAAAGTATATGGGGACAAGGCGGTAGCTGGCCCCCAAAGTGGAGATATGGGTGATTCATGTTTTGCACCCAAGTACGAACAAGTATGGTGAAAACAGGGTAAGGTACCAAGTACCATGAATAACTTCGGCTGTAGATGGCCTAGCGAGCCAATTGGCATATCGTTGGAAAGGTCTTGGGGAGACCTATCTACCCTGAAAGTTTCATGAGGCTGAGTTGAAAGACCACGGAGATATTAGGGGATGATGGTCCAATTCGGGGACCAAGTCGCAGGAAATGGCACTTGACCAAAACCACCCTTGAAAGGTGAATACCGGCTGACCGGTAAGAGAAAGCGACTTGGCGTAGAATATTCATACGTTTGGCAGGTATAGACGCATCTTTCATTATATGGGGGCAACCCGGTCAGGGTGCTTCAAGTCGGTCGTTTGGTCGGTTTATGTTTTGGGCCGACCACGTGGTGTACCAAATTGAGGTACCTTTCATGAATTATAACTCGGTCAGTTTGCCACCGAGCGACGAGTTGCGGGGTGTTTTAGAATGATTTTGAGTGGAACTATCAAGGAAAAATAAAAATAGAAAATCAGCTTGTCCATGGCCGAAGCTATTAGTGAATCATATAGCAAAATGGGTCCAAAAACGAACGAAATGGGACTTGTACCAAGAATAACGGCAAGTTGGAGAAGAGATAGCAAGTTGGCGTAGAACAATTATAAACTGTGCATGGTATGACCAACAAAAAAGTATATGTGGCCCAGGCGGTAGCTGGCCTCCAAAGTGGAGATATGGGTGATTCATGGTTTGCACCCAAGTATGGCAAAAACTGGTAGAGGTACCTTTCATGAATTATAACTCAGGCTGTATGGCACTTAGCGGGACGCTTGACTCTGGTATGGAATAGTCCTGAGTGGGACTATCAAGGAAAAATACGAACAAAAAATAACCATGTCCACGGACGAAGGTATTAGCGAAACTTAGAGCGAAATTGCGACCAAGTCGCTGGAAATGGCCCTTGAACCAAGTATACCGTCAAGGCGGTACGAGATAGCGAGTTGACGTAGAACATTTATAAGTTTGCCTTTACGAGACAAAAGTTTAGTTATATGGGGTCAACCCGCCCAGGGTTGTCCAAGTCGGTCATATGGCTGATCGAAATTTTCGACCAAGTACTGAGAAAACAGGGTAAGGTACCAAGTACCTCGAATAACTTCGGCTGTAGATGTCCGAGCGAAGCAAACGGCATAGCGTTGGAAAGGTCTTGAAGTGCTCTAAACACCCTGAAAGTATGAGAACGCTATCTGGAAAACTCGTGGAGATATTAGCGAAACATAGGGCCCAAAAGATACCAAGTCGCAGGAAACGGGCCCTCCAAGAACACCTTAAAATCCCAATTACGGCTAAGTTGCAGGCCAGCTAGCGAAGTGAAATGTTCTAAACATAACTAAAACACGTTGATGCGCAACTTTTTGAATCAGAATTTTTTTCGATATCTGGCCCCCAAAGGGGGGATATGGGCGATCCAACGATTTTTCCAAGTTTCGGTACTTTTTACGGTATCGCTCATAGCTCCGGCTGTATGCAAGCAAATGGCAATCTAAGACATGATTTGGAAAGGTTTTGAGTAGTACTAACTTACGTTAGAACACAGCGAAGCGCTATCGGTTCATGGCAAGGCCGATATAAGCAGTCAAAAATGAAAAATGTTGACAAAATGAACAAAAATTACCTTGGTACGCGAATAGTGGTCAGGGATGAAGAGGTACGAAGGTGGTGGGGAATAATTATAATTAGGAATTGGTACGATCTATAAGTTTGCCGAAGACCGCAAAGCGCTCAGACCCATAGAAAGTGGCCATTTGGGCCGAACAGTGCGTGCAAAGAGGTGAAAAAGCAAAAATTGCACTTTGATGGGCGATTTGCGGGGGGAAGGAGGGGTCGGAGGGGTAAATGTCTAATGGCCAAAAAGTCTTATCTCATCAAGATCTAAAACATTGCCGAAGACCGCAAAGCGCTAGCTCGCAATCGAAAAATCGCGATTTTGAAAATTTTCTAAGTGTTGGGCCCCCTAAGGAAAAGTAACAAAAATCACCTTTGGCCCCAATTTTGAGCATGAAGGAGTCGTTTCCGAGGCATGGTGTCTTCGGCAAAAAGTTTCATCTACTCGAGTACTTACGACTAGTCAAATAAAAAATTGAGAAACACAAACGGTATGGCTATGCCGAAGCTCGATACACCCGAAAAAATCAAAAAAAAGTCGAAAATGTCGAAAAATGAGAAAACCCTATATTCGTACTCTACTCGAGCCCTAAATATTGAAAAGTGAAACCCGCGATCGATTTGGAACAAAAAATTGACCTAGGCAAAGTTGTATGACGGTCCGCACCTTTGAAAAATCTGGTAAGTGTATTTTAGACAGACTCGAAAAAAGTCGCCCCGAGTCCCCTTACGTTGAAAATCCGAAAAAGTCGAAATTGTTGAAAATGTTAAAAAGCCTCTTTTGGTGGTCCATGGCACCACTAGATATTGAAAAGTGAGGACCGCGGCCAATCCGGAAGAAAAAGTTAGCTAGGCAAACTTGTATGTCGGTCGATACAAAAAACGGCTCGGTGAGTGTATTTTCGACAGGCTTCAAAAAACAATCCTTTCTCCATAAAATTTCAATCGATTTTTAAAATTTCGAGATAGCGCTTTGGTGTCTTCGGCAATAATGTAGAAATCGGGTTTTAAAACACATTTTACTTTTGGGTTTTTTTCGATCCGTCGCTTGGTTCGCCCGCAATCGCGAGAAAACGAAAAAACACGTTTACAAAATTCCGGACGAATTTTGTGATCGCCGTCCATACATTTTCGATCGATTTTTAAAATTTCGAGATAGCGCTTTGGTGTCTTCGGCAATAATGTAGAAATCGGGTTTTTAAACGCATTTTACTTTTGGGTTTTTTTCGATCCGTCGCTTGGTTCGCCCGCAATTGAGAGAAAACGGAAAAACACGTTTACAAAATTCCGGACGAATTTTGTGAACGCCGTCCATACATTTTCGATCGATTTTTAAAATTTCGAGATAGCGCTTTGGTGTCTTCGGCAATAATGTAGAAATCGGGTTTTTAAACACATTTTACTTTTGGGTTTTTTTCGATCCGACGCATAGTTCGCGCGCAATCGAGAGAAAACGGAAAAACACGTTTACAAAATTCCGGACGAATTTTGTGATCGCCGTCCATACATTTTCGATCGATTTTTAAAATTTCGAGATAGCGCTTTGGTGTCTTCGGCAATAATGTAGAAATCGGGGTTTTAAACACATTTTACTTTTGGGTTTTTTTTCGATCCGACGCTTAGTTCGCCCGCAATTGAGAGAAAACGGAAAAACACGTTTACAAAATTCCGGACGAATTTTGTGAACGCCGTCCATACATTTTCGATCGATTTTTAAAATTTCGAGATAGCGCTTTGGTGTCTTCGGCAATAATGTAGAAATCGGGTTTTTAAACACATTTTACTTTTGGGTTTTTTTCGATCCGACGCTTAGTTCGCCCGCAATTGAGAGAAAACGGAAAAACACGTTTACAAAATTCGTCCGGAATTTTGTGAACGCTCTCCATACATTTTCACCTTTGGGTCGTGAATACCGGCTGACCGATAAGAGATAGCGACTTGTCGTAAAATATTTATATGTTGGACGTTGGAAGACGCAACTTTCATTATATGGGAGCAACCCGGTCAGGGTGCTCCAAGTCGGTCGTTTGGTCGGTTTACGGTTTGGGCCGACCATGTGCTGTACCAGGTTGAGGTACTTTTCATGAATTATAACTCGGTCAGTTTGCCTCCGAGCGACAATCTACGGTGTGATTTGGAATGGTCCTGAGTGGGACTATCAAGGAAAAATACGCAAAGAAATTCAGCATGTTGGTGGGCGAAGCTATTAGCGAAACATAGAGGAAAATGGTAACTAAGTCGAAGGAAATGGGACTTTGACCAAGAATACCACCAAGTTAATAAAGAGATAGCATGTCGACGTGGAACAATTAAAAGTTGGTAAAGGTAATACCAACATAAAAGTATATGGGGCCAAGGCGCTAGCTTGCCTCTAAAGTGGCGATATGGGTGGTTCAAGGTTTGCACCCAAGTATGGCCAAAACTGGTTAAGGTACCTTTCATGAATTATCACTCAGACTGTATGGCACTTAGCGACATGTTTCGATGTGATTTGGAATGGTCTTGAGTGGGACTATTTAGGAAAAATGTAAGTAAAAAATCAGCATGTCTATGAATGAACCTATTAGCGAAACATAGAGCAAATTGGTACCAAAAACTATGGAAATGGGAACTGTACCAAGAATACCGGCAAGTTGGAGAAGAGATAGCAAGTTATCGTAGAACATTTATATCTTGGTGGTCACAAGGCCAACAAAAAAGTATATGGGGTCAAGGTGCTGGCTGGCCTCCAAAGTGGAGATATGGGCGATACAAAGTTTGTACCCAAGTACGAACAAGTATGGAAAAAACAGGGTAAGGTACCAAGTACCATTAATAACTTCGGCTGTAGATGGCCGAGCGAGGCAAACGGCTCATCGTTGGAAAGGTCTCTGGGAGACCTATCTACCCTGAAAGTTTCATGAGGCTGAGTAGAAAGACCACGGAGATATTAGGTGATGATGGTCCAATTCGGGGACCAAGTCGCAGGAAATGGCACTTGACCAAAATCACCTTTGAAAGGTGAATACTGGCTGACCGGTGAGAGATAGCGACTTGTCGTAGAATATTTATATGTTGGACGTTGGAAGACGCAACTTTCATTATATGGGAGCAACCCGGTCAGGGTGCTCCAAGTCGGTCGTTTGGTCGGTTTATGATTTGGGCCGACCATGTGCTGTACCAGGTAGAGGTACCTTTCATGAATTATAACTCGGTCAGTTTGCCACCGAGCGACAAGTTGCGTTGTGTTTTGGAATGATCTTAAGTGGGACTATCAAGGAAAAATACAAATAAAAAATCAGCTTGTCAATGGCCGAAGCTATTAGTGAAACATATAGCAAAATGGGTCCGAAAACGAATGAAATGGGACTTGGACCAAGAATAACTGCAAGTTGGAGAAGAGATAGCAAGTTGGCGTAGAACAATTATATTTGGTGCATGGTATGACCAACAAAAAAGTATATGGGGACAAGGCGGTAGCTGGCCTCCAAAGTGGAGATATGGGTGATTCATGGTTTGCACCCAAGTAAGGCAAAAACTGGTAGAGGTATCTTTCATGAATTACTGCTCAGGCTGTATGGAGTTTAGCGGGACGCTTGACTCTGGTATAGAATTGTCCTGAGTGGGACTATCAAGGAAAAATACGAACAAAAAATCACCATGTCCACGGACGAAGGTATTAGCGAAACTTAGAGCGATATTGCGACCAAGTCGCTGGAAATGGCCCTTGAACCAAGTATACCGTCAAGGCGGTACGAGATAGCGAGTTGACGTAGAACATTTATAAGTTTGCCTTTACGAGACGAAAGTTTAGTTATATGGGGCCAACCCGCCCAGGGTTGTCCAAGTCGGTCATATGGCTGATCGAAATTTTCGACCAAGTACTGAGAAAACAGGGTAAGGTACCAAGTACCTCAAATAACTTCGGCTGTAGATGTCCGAGCGAAGCAAACGGCATAGCGTTGGAAAGGTCTTGAAGTGCTCTAAACACCCTGAAAGTATGAGAACGCTATCTGGAAAACTCGTGGAGATATTAGCGAAACATAGGGCCCAAAAGATACCAAGTCGCAGGAAATGGGCCCTCCAAGAACACCCTAAAATCCCAATTACGGCTAAGTTGCAGGCCAGCTAGCGAAGTGAAATGTTCTAGACATAACTAGAACACGTTGATGCGCAACTTTTTGAAAAAGAACTTTTTTCGATATCTGGCCCCCAAAGGGGGGATATGGGCGATCCAAGGATTTTTCCAAGTTTCGGTACTTTTTACGGTATCGCTCATAGCTCCGGCTGTATGCAAGCAAATGGCAACCTAAGACATGATTTGGAAAGGATAAGAGTAGTACTAACTTACAATAGAACACAGCGAAGCGCTATCGGTTCATGGCAAGGCCGATATAAGCAGTCAAAAATGAAAAATGTTGACAAAATGAACAAAAATTACCTTGGTACGCGAATAGCGGCCAGGGATGAAGAGGTACGAAGGTGGGGTGGAATAATTATAATTAGGAATTGGTACGATCTATAAGTTTGCCGAAGACCGCAAAGCGCTCAGACCCATAGAAAGTGGCCATTTGGGCCGAACAGTGCGTGCAAAGAGGTGAAAAAGCATAAATTGCACTTTGTGGGGCGATTTGCGGGGGGAAGGAGGGGTCGGAGGGGTAAATGTCTAATGGCCAAAAAGTCTTATCTCATCAAGATCTAAAACATTGCCGAAGACCGCAAAGCGCTAGCTCGCAATCGAAAAATCGCGATTTTGAAAATTTTCTAAGTGTTGGGCCCCCTAAGGAAACGTAACAAAAATCACCTTTGGCCCCAATTTTGAGCATGAAGGAGTCGTTTCCGAGGCATGGTGTCTTCGGCAAAAAGTTTCATCTACTCGAGTACTTACGACTAGTCAAATAAAAAATTGAGAAACACAAACGGTATGGCTATGCCGAAGCTCGATACACCCGAAAAAATCCCAAAAAAGTCGAAAATGTCGAAAAATGAGAAAACCCTATATTCGTACTCTACTCGAGCCCTAAATATTGAAAAGTGAAACCCGCGATCGATTTGGAACAAAAAATTGACCTAGGCAAAGTTGTATGACGGTCCGCACCTTTGAAAAATCTGGTAAGTGTATTTTAGACAGACTCGAAAAAAGTCGCCCCGAGTCCCCTTACGTTGAAAATCCGAAAAAGTCGAAATTGTTGAAAATGTTAAAAAGCCTCTTTTGGTGGTCCATGGCACCACTAGATATTGAAAAGTGAGGACCGCGGCCAATCCGGAAGAAAAAGTTAGCTAGGCAAACTTGTATGTCGGTCGATACAAAAAACGGCTCGGTGAGTGTATTTTCGACAGGCTTCAAAAAACAATCCTTTCTCCATACAATTTCAATCGATTTTAAAAATTTCGAGATAGCGCTTTGGTGTCTTCGGCAATAATGTAGAAATCGGGTTTTTAAACACATTTTACTTTTGGGTTTTTTTCGATCCGTCGCTTGGTTCGCCCGCAATCGCGAGAAAACGAAAAAACACGTTTACAAAATTCGTCCGGAATTTTGTGATCGCCGTCCATACATTTTCGATCGATTTTTAAAATTTCGAGATAGCGCTTTGGTGTCTTCGGCAATAATGTAGAAATCGGGTTTTTAAACATATTTTACTTTTGGGTTTTTTTCGATCCGACGCTTAGTTCGCGCGCAATCGAGAGAAAACGGAAAAACACGTTTACAAAATTCTGGACGAATTTTGTGAACGCCGTCCATACATTTTCGATCGATTTTTAAAATTTCGAGATAGCGCTTTGGTGTCTTCGGCAATAATGTAGAAATCGGGTTTTTAAACACATTTTACTTTTGGGTTTTTTTCGATCCGTCGCTTGGTTCGCCCGCAATCGCGAGAAAACGAAAAAACACGTTTACAAAATTCCGGACGAATTTTGTGAACGCCGTCCATACATTTTCGATCGATTTTTAAAATTTCGAGATAGCGCTTTGGTGTCTTCGGCAATAATGTAGAAATCGGGTTTTTAAACACATTTTACTTTTGGGTTTTTTTCGATCCGTCGCTTGGTTCGCCCGCAATCGCGAGAAAACGAAAAAACACGTTTACAAAATTCGTCCGGAATTTTGTGATCGCCGTCCATACATTTTCGATCGATTTTTAAAATTTCGAGATAGCGCTTTGGTGTCTTCGGCAATAATGTAGAAATTGGGTTTTTAAACACATTTTACTTTTGGGTTTTTTTCGATCCGACGCTTAGTTCGCCCGCAATTGAGAGAAAACGAAAAAACACGTTTACAAAATTCCGGACGAATTTTGTGATCGCCGTCCATACATTTTCGATCGATTTTTAAAATTTCGAGATAGCGCTTTGGTGTCTTCGGCAATAATGTAGAAATCGGGTTTTTAAACACATTTTACTTTTGGGTTTTTTTCGATCCGACGCATAGTTCGCGCGCAATTGAGAGAAAACGGAAAAACACGTTTACAAAATTCGTCCGGAATTTTGTGAACGCTCTCCATACATTTTCACCTTTGGGTCGTGAATACCGGCTTACCGATAAGAGATAGCGACTTGACGTAGAATATTTATATGTTGGACGTTGGAAGACGCAACTTTCATTATATGGGAGCAACCCGGTCAGGGTGCTCCAAGTCGGTCGTTTGGTCGGTTTATGTTTTGGGCCGACCATGTGCTGTACCAGGTTGAGGTACCTTTCATGAATTATAACTCGGTCAGTTTTTCACCGAGCGACAAGTTTCGCTAAGTTTTGAAATGGTTTTGAGTGGAACTATTACGGAAAAATACGAGCAGAAAATCAGCATGTTGGTGGGCGAAGCTATTAGTGAAACATAGAGCAACAAGGGTCCAAAAACGAATGAAATGAGACTTGGACCAAGAATAACGGCAAGTTGGAGTCGAGTTAGCAAGTTGGCGTAGAATATTTATAAACTGTACATTATATGACCAACAAAAAAGTATATGAAGACAAGGCGGTAGCTGGCCCCCAAAGTGGAGATATGGGTGATTCATGTTTTGCACCCAAGTACGAACAAGTATGGTGAAAACAGGGTAAGGTACCAAGTACCATGAATAACTTCGGCTGTAGATGGCCTAGCGAGGCAAATGACAAACCGTTGGAAAGGTCTCGGGGAGATCTATCTACCCTGAAAGTTTCAGGAAGCTGAGTTGAAAGACCACGGAGATATTAGGTGATGATGGTCCAATTCGGGGACCAAGTCGCAGGAAATGGCATCTGACCAAAACTACCCATGAAAGGTGATTACCGGCTGACCGGTAAGAGATAGCGACTTGTCGTGGAATATTTATATGTTGGACGTTGGAAGACGCAACTTTCATTATATGGGAGCAACCCGGTCAGGGTGCTCCAAGTCGGTCGTTTGGTCGGTTTATGATTTGGGCCGACCATGTGCTGTACCAGGTAGAGGTACCTTTCATGAATTATAACTTGGTCAGTTTTTCACCGAGCGACAAGTTACGCTGTGATTTGGAATGGTCTTGAGTAAAACTATTACGGAAAAATACGAACAGAAAATCAGCATGTTGGTGGGCGAAGCTATTAGTGAAACATAGAGCAACAAGGGTCCAAAAACGAATGAAATGGGACTTGGACCAAGAATAACGGCAAGTTGGGGACGAGTTAGCAAGTTGGCGTAGAATATTTATAAACTGTGCATAATCTGACCAACAAAAAAGTATACGGCGACAAGGCGGTAGCTGGCCTCCAAAGTGGAGATATGGGTGATTCATGTTTTGCACCCAAGTACGAACAAGTATGGAAGAAACAGGGTAAGGTACCAAGTACCATGAATAACTTCGGCTGTAGATGGCCTAGCGAGACAATTGGTATATCGTTGGAAAGGTCTTGGGGAGACCTATCTACCCTGAAAGTTTCATGAGGCTGAATTGAAAGACCACGGAGATATTAGGTGATGATGGTCCAATTCGGGGACCAAGTCGCAGGAAATGGCACTTGACCAAAATCACCTTTGAAAGGTGAATACTGGCTGACCGGTGAGAGATAGCGACTTGTCGTAGAATATTTATATGTTGGACGTTGGAAGACGCAACTTTCATTATATGGGAGCAACCCGGTCAGGGTGCTCCAAGTCGGTCGTTTGGTCGGTTTACGGTTTGGGCCGACCATGTGCTGTACCAGGTTGAGGTACTTTTCATGAATTATAACTCGGTCAGTTTGCCTCCGAGCGACAATCTACGGTGTGATTTGGAATGGTCCTGAGTGGGACTATCAAGGAAAAATACGCAAAGAAATTCAGCATGTTGGTGGGCGAAGCTATTAGCGAAACATAGAGGAAAATGGTAACTAAGTCGAAGGAAATGGGACTTTGACCAAGAATACCACCAAGTTAATAAAGAGATAGCATGTCGACGTGGAACAATTAAAAGTTGGTAAAGGTAATACCAACATAAAAGTATATGGGGCCAAGGCGCTAGCTTGCCTCTAAAGTGGCGATATGGGTGGTTCAAGGTTTGCACCCAAGTATGGCCAAAACTGGTTAAGGTACCTTTCATGAATTATCACTCAGACTGTATGGCACTTAGCGACATGTTTCGATGTGATTTGGAATGGTCTTGAGTGGGACTATTTAGGAAAAATGTAAGTAAAAAATCAGCATGTCTATGAATGAACCTATTAGCGAAACATAGAGCAAATTGGTACCAAAAACTATGGAAATGGGAACTGTACCAAGAATACCGGCAAGTTGGAGAAGAGATAGCAAGTTATCGTAGAACATTTATATCTTGGTGGTCACAAGGCCAACAAAAAAGTATATGGGGTCAAGGTGCTGGCTGGCCTCCAAAGTGGAGATATGGGCGATACAAAGTTTGTACCCAAGTACGAACAAGTATGGAAAAAACAGGGTAAGGTACCAAGTACCATTAATAACTTCGGCTGTAGATGGCCGAGCGAGGCAAACGGCTCATCGTTGGAAAGGTCTCTGGGAGACCTATCTACCCTGAAAGTTTCATGAGGCTGAGTAGAAAGACCACGGAGATATTAGGTGATGATGGTCCAATTCGGGGACCAAGTCGCAGGAAATGGCACTTGACCAAAATCACCTTTGAAAGGTGAATACTGGCTGACCGGTGAGAGATAGCGACTTGTCGTAGAATATTTATATGTTGGACGTTGGAAGACGCAACTTTCATTATATGGGAGCAACCCGGTCAGGGTGCTCCAAGTCGGTCGTTTGGTCGGTTTATGATTTGGGCCGACCATGTGCTGTACCAGGTAGAGGTACCTTTCATGAATTATAACTCGGTCAGTTTGCCACCGAGCGACAAGTTGCGTTGTGTTTTGGAATGATCTTAAGTGGGACTATCAAGGAAAAATACAAATAAAAAATCAGCTTGTCAATGGCCGAAGCTATTAGTGAAACATATAGCAAAATGGGTCCGAAAACGAATGAAATGGGACTTGGACCAAGAATAACTGCAAGTTGGAGAAGAGATAGCAAGTTGGCGTAGAACAATTATATTTGGTGCATGGTATGACCAACAAAAAAGTATATGGGGACAAGGCGGTAGCTGGCCTCCAAAGTGGAGATATGGGTGATTCATGGTTTGCACCCAAGTAAGGCAAAAACTGGTAGAGGTATCTTTCATGAATTACTGCTCAGGCTGTATGGAGTTTAGCGGGACGCTTGACTCTGGTATAGAATTGTCCTGAGTGGGACTATCAAGGAAAAATACGAACAAAAAATCACCATGTCCACGGACGAAGGTATTAGCGAAACTTAGAGCGATATTGCGACCAAGTCGCTGGAAATGGCCCTTGAACCAAGTATACCGTCAAGGCGGTACGAGATAGCGAGTTGACGTAGAACATTTATAAGTTTGCCTTTACGAGACGAAAGTTTAGTTATATGGGGCCAACCCGCCCAGGGTTGTCCAAGTCGGTCATATGGCTGATCGAAATTTTCGACCAAGTACTGAGAAAACAGGGTAAGGTACCAAGTACCTCAAATAACTTCGGCTGTAGATGTCCGAGCGAAGCAAACGGCATAGCGTTGGAAAGGTCTTGAAGTGCTCTAAACACATGAAAGTATGAGAACGCTATCTGGAAAACTCGTGGAGATATTAGCGAAACATAGGGCCCAAAAGATACCAAGTCGCAGGAAATGGGCCCTCCAAGAACACCCTAAAATCCCAATTACGGCTAAGTTGCAGGCCAGCTAGCGAAGTGAAATGTTCTAGACATAACTAGAACACGTTGATGCGCAACTTTTTGAAAAAGAACTTTTTTCGATATCTGGCCCCCAAAGGGGGGATATGGGCGATCCAAGGATTTTTCCAAGTTTCGGTACTTTTTACGGTATCGCTCATAGCTCCGGCTGTATGCAAGCAAATGGCAACCTAAGACATGATTTGGAAAGGATAAGAGTAGTACTAACTTACAATAGAACACAGCGAAGCGCTATCGGTTCATGGCAAGGCCGATATAAGCAGTCAAAAATGAAAAATGTTGACAAAATGAACAAAAATTACCTTGGTACGCGAATAGCGGCCAGGGATGAAGAGGTACGAAGGTGGGGTGGAATAATTATAATTAGGAATTGGTACGATCTATAAGTTTGCCGAAGACCGCAAAGCGCTCAGACCCATAGAAAGTGGCCATTTGGGCCGAACAGTGCGTGCAAAGAGGTGAAAAAGCATAAATTGCACTTTGTGGGGCGATTTGCGGGGGGAAGGAGGGGTCGGAGGGGTAAATGTCTAATGGCCAAAAAGTCTTATCTCATCAAGATCTAAAACATTGCCGAAGACCGCAAAGCGCTAGCTCGCAATCGAAAAATCGCGATTTTGAAAATTTTCTAAGTGTTGGGCCCCCTAAGGAAACGTAACAAAAATCACCTTTGGCCCCAATTTTGAGCATGAAGGAGTCGTTTCCGAGGCATGGTGTCTTCGGCAAAAAGTTTCATCTACTCGAGTACTTACGACTAGTCAAATAAAAAATTGAGAAACACAAACGGTATGGCTATGCCGAAGCTCGATACACCCGAAAAAATCCCAAAAAAGTCGAAAATGTCGAAAAATGAGAAAACCCTATATTCGTACTCTACTCGAGCCCTAAATATTGAAAAGTGAAACCCGCGATCGATTTGGAACAAAAAATTGACCTAGGCAAAGTTGTATGACGGTCCGCACCTTTGAAAAATCTGGTAAGTGTATTTTAGACAGACTCGAAAAAAGTCGCCCCGAGTCCCCTTACGTTGAAAATCCGAAAAAGTCGAAATTGTTGAAAATGTTAAAAAGCCTCTTTTGGTGGTCCATGGCACCACTAGATATTGAAAAGTGAGGACCGCGGCCAATCCGGAAGAAAAAGTTAGCTAGGCAAACTTGTATGTCGGTCGATACAAAAAACGGCTCGGTGAGTGTATTTTCGACAGGCTTCAAAAAACAATCCTTTCTCCATACAATTTCAATCGATTTTAAAAATTTCGAGATAGCGCTTTGGTGTCTTCGGCAATAATGTAGAAATCGGGTTTTTAAACACATTTTACTTTTGGGTTTTTTTCGATCCGTCGCTTGGTTCGCCCGCAATCGCGAGAAAACGAAAAAACACGTTTACAAAATTCGTCCGGAATTTTGTGATCGCCGTCCATACATTTTCGATCGATTTTTAAAATTTCGAGATAGCGCTTTGGTGTCTTCGGCAATAATGTAGAAATCGGGTTTTTAAACATATTTTACTTTTGGGTTTTTTTCGATCCGACGCTTAGTTCGCGCGCAATCGAGAGAAAACGGAAAAACACGTTTACAAAATTCTGGACGAATTTTGTGAACGCCGTCCATACATTTTCGATCGATTTTTAAAATTTCGAGATAGCGCTTTGGTGTCTTCGGCAATAATGTAGAAATCGGGTTTTTAAACACATTTTACTTTTGGGTTTTTTTCGATCCGTCGCTTGGTTCGCCCGCAATCGCGAGAAAACGAAAAAACACGTTTACAAAATTCCGGACGAATTTTGTGAACGCCGTCCATACATTTTCGATCGATTTTTAAAATTTCGAGATAGCGCTTTGGTGTCTTCGGCAATAATGTAGAAATCGGGTTTTTAAACACATTTTACTTTTGGGTTTTTTTCGATCCGTCGCTTGGTTCGCCCGCAATCGCGAGAAAACGAAAAAACACGTTTACAAAATTCCGGACGAATTTTGTGAACGCCGTCCATACATTTTCGATCGATTTTTAAAATTTCGAGATAGCGCTTTGGTGTCTTCGGCAATAATGTAGAAATCGGGTTTTTAAACACATTTTACTTTTGGGTTTTTTTCGATCCGACGCTTAGTTCGCCCGCAATTGAGAGAAAACGGAAAAACACGTTTACAAAATTCCGGACGAATTTTGTGATCGCCGTCCATACATTTTCGATCGATTTTTAAAATTTCGAGATAGCGCTTTGGTGTCTTCGGCAATAATGTAGAAATCGGGTTTTTAAACACATTTTACTTTTGGGTTTTTTTCGATCCGACGCATAGTTCGCGCGCAATCGAGAGAAAACGGAAAAACACGTTTACAAAATTCCGGACGAATTTTGTGATCGCCGTCCATACATTTTCACCTTTGGGTCGTGAATACCGGCTGACCGATAAGAGATAGCGACTTGTCGTAGAATATTTATATGTTGGACGTTGGAAGACGCAACTTTCATTATATGGGAGCAACCCGGTCAGGGTGCTCCAAGTCGGTCGTTTGGTCGGTTTATGGTTTGGGCCGACCACGTGGTGTACCAAGTTGAGGTAACTTTCATGAATTATAACTCGGTCAGTTTGCCACCGAGCGACAAGCTGCGGTGTGTTTTGGAATGGTCTTGAGTGGGACTATCAAGGAAAAATACAAATAGAAAATCAGCTTGTCCATGGCCGAAGCTATTAGTGAAACATATAGCAAAATGGGTCCAAAAACGAATGAAATGGGACTTGGACCAAGAATAACGGCAAATTGGAGAAGAGATAGCAAGTTGGCGTAGAAAAATTATAAACTGTGCATGGTATGACCAACAAAAAAGTATTTGGGGTCAAGGTGGTAGCTGGCCTCCAAAGTGGAGATATGGGCGATCCAAAGTTTTTACCCAAGTACGAACAAGTATGGAAAAAACAGGGTAAGGTACCAAGTACCATTAATAACTTCGGCTGTAGATGGCCGAGCATGACAAACGGCATACCGTTGGAAAGGTCTTGGGGAGACCTATCTACCCTGAAAGTTTCATGACGCTGAATTGAAAGACCACGGAGATATTAGGTGATGATGGTCCAATTCGGGGACCAAGTCGCAGGAAATGGCACTTGACCAAAATCACCCTTGGAAGGTGAATACCGGCTTACCGGTAAGAGATAGCGACTTGGCGTAGAATATTCATAAGTTGGGCGTGTAGAGACGCAACTTTCATTATATGGGAGCAACCCGGTCAGGGTGCTCCAAGTCGGTCGTTTGGTCGGTTTATGTTTTGGGCCGACCATGTGCTGTACCAGGTAGAGGTACCTTTCATGAATTATAACTCGGTCAGTTTGCCACCGAGCGACGAGTTGCGGGGTGTTTTGGAATGGTCTTGAGTGGAACTATCAAGGAAAAATAAAAATAGAAAATCAGCTTGTCCATGGCCGAAGCTATTAGTGAATCATATAGCAAAATGGGTCCAAAAACGAACGAAATGGGACTTGTACCAAGAATAACGGCAAGTTGGAGAAGAGATAGCAAGTTGGCGTAGAACAATTATAAACTGTGCATGGTATGACCAACAAAAAAGTATATGTGGCCCAGGCGGTAGCTGGCCTCCAAAGTGGAGATATGGGTGATTCATGGTTTGCACCCAAGTAAGGCAAAAACTGGTAGAGGTATCTTTCATGAATTACTGCTCAGGCTGTATGGAGTTTAGCGGGACGCTTGACTCTGGTATAGAATTGTCCTGAGTGGGACTATCAAGGAAAAATACGAACAAAAAATCACCATGTCCACGGACGAAGGTATTAGCGAAACTTAGAGCGATATTGCGACCAAGTCGCTGGAAATGGCCCTTGAACCAAGTATACCGTCAAGGCGGTACGAGATAGCGAGTTGACGTAGAACATTTATAAGTTTGCCTTTACGAGACGAAAGTTTAGTTATATGGGGCCAACCCGCCCAGGGTTGTCCAAGTCGGTCATATGGCTGATCGAAATTTTCGACCAAGTACTGAGAAAACAGGGTAAGGTACCAAGTACCTCAAATAACTTCGGCTGTAGATGTCCGAGCGAAGCAAACGGCATAGCGTTGGAAAGGTCTTGAAGTGCTCTAAACACCCTGAAAGTATGAGAACGCTATCTGGAAAACTCGTGGAGATATTAGCGAAACATAGGGCCCAAAAGATACCAAGTCGCAGGAAATGGGCCCTCCAAGAACACCCTAAAATCCCAATTACGGCTAAGTTGCAGGCCAGCTAGCGAAGTGAAATGTTCTAGACATAACTAGAACACGTTGATGCGCAACTTTTTGAAAAAGAACTTTTTTCGATATCTGGCCCCCAAAGGGGGGATATGGGCGATCCAAGGATTTTTCCAAGTTTCGGTACTTTTTACGGTATCGCTCATAGCTCCGGCTGTATGCAAGCAAATGGCAACCTAAGACATGATTTGGAAAGGATAAGAGTAGTACTAACTTACAATAGAACACAGCGAAGCGCTATCGGTTCATGGCAAGGCCGATATAAGCAGTCAAAAATGAAAAATGTTGACAAAATGAACAAAAATTACCTTGGTACGCGAATAGCGGCCAGGGATGAAGAGGTACGAAGGTGGGGTGGAATAATTATAATTAGGAATTGGTACGATCTATAAGTTTGCCGAAGACCGCAAAGCGCTCAGACCCATAGAAAGTGGCCATTTGGGCCGAACAGTGCGTGCAAAGAGGTGAAAAAGCATAAATTGCACTTTGTGGGGCGATTTGCGGGGGGAAGGAGGGGTCGGAGGGGTAAATGTCTAATGGCCAAAAAGTCTTATCTCATCAAGATCTAAAACATTGCCGAAGACCGCAAAGCGCTAGCTCGCAATCGAAAAATCGCGATTTTGAAAATTTTCTAAGTGTTGGGCCCCCTAAGGAAACGTAACAAAAATCACCTTTGGCCCCAATTTTGAGCATGAAGGAGTCGTTTCCGAGGCATGGTGTCTTCGGCAAAAAGTTTCATCTACTCGAGTACTTACGACTAGTCAAATAAAAAATTGAGAAACACAAACGGTATGGCTATGCCGAAGCTCGATACACCCGAAAAAATCCCAAAAAAGTCGAAAATGTCGAAAAATGAGAAAACCCTATATTCGTACTCTACTCGAGCCCTAAATATTGAAAAGTGAAACCCGCGATCGATTTGGAACAAAAAATTGACCTAGGCAAAGTTGTATGACGGTCCGCACCTTTGAAAAATCTGGTAAGTGTATTTTAGACAGACTCGAAAAAAGTCGCCCCGAGTCCCCTTACGTTGAAAATCCGAAAAAGTCGAAATTGTTGAAAATGTTAAAAAGCCTCTTTTGGTGGTCCATGGCACCACTAGATATTGAAAAGTGAGGACCGCGGCCAATCCGGAAGAAAAAGTTAGCTAGGCAAACTTGTATGTCGGTCGATACAAAAAACGGCTCGGTGAGTGTATTTTCGACAGGCTTCAAAAAACAATCCTTTCTCCATACAATTTCAATCGATTTTAAAAATTTCGAGATAGCGCTTTGGTGTCTTCGGCAATAATGTAGAAATCGGGTTTTTAAACACATTTTACTTTTGGGTTTTTTTCGATCCGTCGCTTGGTTCGCCCGCAATCGCGAGAAAACGAAAAAAACACGTTTACAAAATTCGTCCGGAATTTTGTGATCGCCGTCCATACATTTTCGATCGATTTTTAAAATTTCGAGATAGCGCTTTGGTGTCTTCGGCAATAATGTAGAAATCGGGTTTTTAAACATATTTTACTTTTGGGTTTTTTTCGATCCGACGCTTAGTTCGCGCGCAATCGAGAGAAAACGGAAAAACACGTTTACAAAATTCTGGACGAATTTTGTGAACGCCGTCCATACATTTTCGATCGATTTTTAAAATTTCGAGATAGCGCTTTGGTGTCTTCGGCAATAATGTAGAAATCGGGTTTTTAAACACATTTTACTTTTGGGTTTTTTTCGATCCGTCGCTTGGTTCGCCCGCAATCGCGAGAAAACGAAAAAACACGTTTACAAAATTCCGGACGAATTTTGTGAACGCCGTCCATACATTTTCGATCGATTTTTAAAATTTCGAGATAGCGCTTTGGTGTCTTCGGCAATAATGTAGAAATCGGGTTTTTAAACACATTTTACTTTTGGGTTTTTTTCGATCCGTCGCTTGGTTCGCCCGCAATCGCGAGAAAACGAAAAAACACGTTTACAAAATTCGTCCGGAATTTTGTGATCGCCGTCCATACATTTTCGATCGATTTTTAAAATTTCGAGATAGCGCTTTGGTGTCTTCGGCAATAATGTAGAAATTGGGTTTTTAAACACATTTTACTTTTGGGTTTTTTTCGATCCGACGCTTAGTTCGCCCGCAATTGAGAGAAAACGAAAAAACACGTTTACAAAATTCCGGACGAATTTTGTGATCGCCGTCCATACATTTTCGATCGATTTTTAAAATTTCGAGATAGCGCTTTGGTGTCTTCGGCAATAATGTAGAAATCGGGTTTTTAAACACATTTTACTTTTGGGTTTTTTTCGATCCGACGCTTAGTTCGCGCGCAATTGAGAGAAAACGGAAAAACACGTTTACAAAATTCGTCCGGAATTTTGTGAACGCTCTCCATACATTTTCACCTTTGGGTCGTGAATACCGGCTGACCGATAAGAGATAGCGACTTAACGTAGAATATTTATATGTTGGACGTTGGAAGACGCAACTTTCATTATATGGGAGCAACCCGGTCAGGGTGCTCCAAGTCGGTCGTTTGGTCGGTTTATGTTTTGGGCCGACCATGTGCTGTACCAGGTTGAGGTACCTTTCATGAATTATAACTCGGTCAGTTTTTCACCGAGCGACAAGTTTCGCTAAGTTTTGAAATGGTTTTGAGTGGAACTATTACGGAAAAATACGAGCAGAAAATCAGCATGTTGGTGGGCGAAGCTATTAGTGAAACATAGAGCAACAAGGGTCCAAAAACGAATGAAATGAGACTTGGACCAAGAATAACGGCAAGTTGGAGTCGAGTTAGCAAGTTGGCGTAGAATATTTATAAACTGTACATATATGACCAACAAAAAAGTATATGAGACAAGGCGGTAGCTGGCCCCCAAAGTGGAGATATGGGTGATTCATGTTTGCACCCAAGTACGAACAAGTATGGTGAAAACAGGGTAAGGTACCAAGTACCATGAATAACTTCGGCTGTAGATGGCCTAGCGAGGCAAATGACAAACCGTTGGAAAGGTCTCGGGGGATCTATCTACCCTGAAAGTTTCAGGAAGCTGAGTTGAAAGACCACGGAGATATTAGGTGATGATGGTCCAATTCGGGGACCAAGTCGCAGGAAATGGCATCTGACCAAAACTACCCATGAAAGGTGATTACCGGCTGACCGGTAAGAGATAGCGACTTGTCGTAGAATATTTATATGTTGGACGTTGGAAGACGCAACTTTCATTATATGGGAGCAACCCGATCAGGGTGCTCCAAGCAAGTCGGTCGTTTGGTCGGTTTATGGTTTGGGCCGACCATGTGCTGTAGCAGGTTGAGGTACCTTTCATGAATTATAACTCGGTCAGTTTTTCACCGAGCGACAAGTTACGCTGTGATTTGGAATAATCTTGAGTGGAACTATTACGGAAAAATACAAACAGAAAACTAGCATGTTGGTGGGCGAAGCTATTAGTGAAACATAGAGCAACAAGGGTCCAAAAACGAATGAAATGGGACTTGAACCAAGAATAACGGCAAGTTGGAGACGAGGTAGCAAGTTGGCGTAGAATATTTATAAACTGTGCATGATCTGACCAACAAAAAACTATATTGAGCCAAGGCGCTGGCTGGCCTCCAAAGCGGTGATATGGGTGATTCATGTTTTGCACCCAAGTACGAACAAGTATGGTGAAAACAGGGTAAGGTACCAAGTACCATTTATAACTTCGGCTGTAGATGGCCTAGCGAGACAGTTGGCATATCGTTGGAAAGGTCTTGGGGAGACCTATCTACCCTGAAAGTTTCATGACGCTGAATTGAAAGACCACGGAGATATTAGGTGATGATGGTCCAATTCGGGGACCAAGTCGCAGGAAATGGCACTTGACCAAAATCACCCTTGAAAGGTGAATACCGGCTGAACGGTAAGAGATAGCGACTTGGCGTAGAATATTCATAAGTTGGGCGTGTAGAGACGCAACTTTCATTATACGGGAGCAACCCGGTCAGGGTGCTCCAAGTCGGTCGTTTGGTCGGTTTATGATTTGGGCCGACCATGTGCTGTACCAGGTAGAGGTACCTTTCATGAATTATAACTTGGTCAGTTTTTCACCGAGCGACAAGTTACGCTGTGATTTGGAATGGTCTTGAGTAAAACTATTACGGAAAAATACGAACAGAAAATCAGCATGTTGGTGGGCGAAGCTATTAGTGAAACATAGAGCAACAAGGGTCCAAAAACGAATGAAATGGGACTTGGACCAAGAATAACGGCAAGTTGGGGACGAGTTAGCAAGTTGGCGTAGAATATTTATAAACTGTGCATAATCTGACCAACAAAAAAGTATACGGCGACAAGGCGGTAGCTGGCCTCCAAAGTGGAGATATGGGTGATTCATGTTTTGCACCCAAGTACGAACAAGTATGGAAGAAACAGGGTAAGGTACCAAGTACCATGAATAACTTCGGCTGTAGATGGCCTAGCGAGACAATTGGTATATCGTTGGAAAGGTCTTGGGGAGACCTATCTACCCTGAAAGTTTCATGAGGCTGAATTGAAAGACCACGGAGATATTAGGTGATGATGGTCCAATTCGGGGACCAAGTCGCAGGAAATGGCACTTGACCAAAATCACCTTTGAAAGGTGAATACTGGCTGACCGGTGAGAGATAGCGACTTGTCGTAGAATATTTATATGTTGGACGTTGGAAGACGCAACTTTCATTATATGGGAGCAACCCGGTCAGGGTGCTCCAAGTCGGTCGTTTGGTCGGTTTACGGTTTGGGCCGACCATGTGCTGTACCAGGTTGAGGTACTTTTCATGAATTATAACTCGGTCAGTTTGCCTCCGAGCGACAATCTACGGTGTGATTTGGAATGGTCCTGAGTGGGACTATCAAGGAAAAATACGCAAAGAAATTCAGCATGTTGGTGGGCGAAGCTATTAGCGAAACATAGAGGAAAATGGTAACTAAGTCGAAGGAAATGGGACTTTGACCAAGAATACCACCAAGTTAATAAAGAGATAGCATGTCGACGTGGAACAATTAAAAGTTGGTAAAGGTAATACCAACATAAAAGTATATGGGGCCAAGGCGCTAGCTTGCCTCTAAAGTGGCGATATGGGTGGTTCAAGGTTTGCACCCAAGTATGGCCAAAACTGGTTAAGGTACCTTTCATGAATTATCACTCAGACTGTATGGCACTTAGCGACATGTTTCGATGTGATTTGGAATGGTCTTGAGTGGGACTATTTAGGAAAAATGTAAGTAAAAAATCAGCATGTCTATGAATGAACCTATTAGCGAAACATAGAGCAAATTGGTACCAAAAACTATGGAAATGGGAACTGTACCAAGAATACCGGCAAGTTGGAGAAGAGATAGCAAGTTATCGTAGAACATTTATATCTTGGTGGTCACAAGGCCAACAAAAAAGTATATGGGGTCAAGGTGCTGGCTGGCCTCCAAAGTGGAGATATGGGCGATACAAAGTTTGTACCCAAGTACGAACAAGTATGGAAAAAACAGGGTAAGGTACCAAGTACCATTAATAACTTCGGCTGTAGATGGCCGAGCGAGGCAAACGGCTCATCGTTGGAAAGGTCTCTGGGAGACCTATCTACCCTGAAAGTTTCATGAGGCTGAGTAGAAAGACCACGGAGATATTAGGTGATGATGGTCCAATTCGGGGACCAAGTCGCAGGAAATGGCACTTGACCAAAATCACCTTTGAAAGGTGAATACTGGCTGACCGGTGAGAGATAGCGACTTGTCGTAGAATATTTATATGTTGGACGTTGGAAGACGCAACTTTCATTATATGGGAGCAACCCGGTCAGGGTGCTCCAAGTCGGTCGTTTGGTCGGTTTATGATTTGGGCCGACCATGTGCTGTACCAGGTAGAGGTACCTTTCATGAATTATAACTCGGTCAGTTTGCCACCGAGCGACAAGTTGCGTTGTGTTTTGGAATGATCTTAAGTGGGACTATCAAGGAAAAATACAAATAAAAAATCAGCTTGTCAATGGCCGAAGCTATTAGTGAAACATATAGCAAAATGGGTCCGAAAACGAATGAAATGGGACTTGGACCAAGAATAACTGCAAGTTGGAGAAGAGATAGCAAGTTGGCGTAGAACAATTATATTTGGTGCATGGTATGACCAACAAAAAAGTATATGGGGACAAGGCGGTAGCTGGCCTCCAAAGTGGAGATATGGGTGATTCATGGTTTGCACCCAAGTAAGGCAAAAACTGGTAGAGGTATCTTTCATGAATTACTGCTCAGGCTGTATGGAGTTTAGCGGGACGCTTGACTCTGGTATAGAATTGTCCTGAGTGGGACTATCAAGGAAAAATACGAACAAAAAATCACCATGTCCACGGACGAAGGTATTAGCGAAACTTAGAGCGATATTGCGACCAAGTCGCTGGAAATGGCCCTTGAACCAAGTATACCGTCAAGGCGGTACGAGATAGCGAGTTGACGTAGAACATTTATAAGTTTGCCTTTACGAGACGAAAGTTTAGTTATATGGGGCCAACCCGCCCAGGGTTGTCCAAGTCGGTCATATGGCTGATCGAAATTTTCGACCAAGTACTGAGAAAACAGGGTAAGGTACCAAGTACCTCAAATAACTTCGGCTGTAGATGTCCGAGCGAAGCAAACGGCATAGCGTTGGAAAGGTCTTGAAGTGCTCTAAACACCCTGAAAGTATGAGAACGCTATCTGGAAAACTCGTGGAGATATTAGCGAAACATAGGGCCCAAAAGATACCAAGTCGCAGGAAATGGGCCCTCCAAGAACACCCTAAAATCCCAATTACGGCTAAGTTGCAGGCCAGCTAGCGAAGTGAAATGTTCTAGACATAACTAGAACACGTTGATGCGCAACTTTTTGAAAAAGATTTTTTTTCGATATCTGGCCCCCAAAGGGGGGATATGGGCGATCCAAGGATTTTTCCAAGTTTCGGTACTTTTTACGGTATCGCTCATAGCTCCGGCTGTATGCAAGCAAATGGCAACCTAAGACATGATTTGGAAAGGATAAGAGTAGTACTAACTTACAATAGAACACAGCGAAGCGCTATCGGTTCATGGCAAGGCCGATATAAGCAGTCAAAAATGAAAAATGTTGACAAAATGAACAAAAATTACCTTGGTACGCGAATAGCGGCCAGGGATGAAGAGGTACGAAGGTGGGGTGGAATAATTATAATTAGGAATTGGTACGATCTATAAGTTTGCCGAAGACCGCAAAGCGCTCAGACCCATAGAAAGTGGCCATTTGGGCC
Source organism: Anopheles ziemanni (assembly GCF_943734765.1). Classification (NCBI taxonomy): domain Eukaryota; kingdom Metazoa; phylum Arthropoda; class Insecta; order Diptera; family Culicidae; genus Anopheles; species Anopheles ziemanni. The sequence goes on along the minus strand of NW_026689787.1, from coordinate 142,207 downwards.
GAACAGTGCGTGCAAAGAGGTGAAAAAGCATAAATTGCACTTTGTGGGGCGATTTGCGGGGGGAAGGAGGGGTCGGAGGGGTAAATGTCTAATGGCCAAAAAGTCTTATCTCATCAAGATCTAAAACATTGCCGAAGACCGCAAAGCGCTAGCTCGCAATCGAAAAATCGCGATTTTGAAAATTTTCTAAGTGTTGGGCCCCCTAAGGAAACGTAACAAAAATCACCTTTGGCCCCAATTTTGAGCATGAAGGAGTCGTTTCCGAGGCATGGTGTCTTCGGCAAAAAGTTTCATCTACTCGAGTACTTACGACTAGTCAAATAAAAAATTGAGAAACACAAACGGTATGGCTATGCCGAAGCTCGATACACCCGAAAAAATCCCAAAAAAGTCGAAAATGTCGAAAAATGAGAAAACCCTATATTCGTACTCTACTCGAGCCCTAAATATTGAAAAGTGAAACCCGCGATCGATTTGGAACAAAAAATTGACCTAGGCAAAGTTGTATGACGGTCCGCACCTTTGAAAAATCTGGTAAGTGTATTTTAGACAGACTCGAAAAAAGTCGCCCCGAGTCCCCTTACGTTGAAAATCCGAAAAAGTCGAAATTGTTGAAAATGTTAAAAAGCCTCTTTTGGTGGTCCATGGCACCACTAGATATTGAAAAGTGAGGACCGCGGCCAATCCGGAAGAAAAAGTTAGCTAGGCAAACTTGTATGTCGGTCGATACAAAAAACGGCTCGGTGAGTGTATTTTCGACAGGCTTCAAAAAACAATCCTTTCTCCATACAATTTCAATCGATTTTAAAAATTTCGAGATAGCGCTTTGGTGTCTTCGGCAATAATGTAGAAATCGGGTTTTTAAACACATTTTACTTTTGGGTTTTTTTCGATCCGTCGCTTGGTTCGCCCGCAATCGCGAGAAAACGAAAAAACACGTTTACAAAATTCCGGACGAATTTTGTGAACGCCGTCCATACATTTTCGATCGATTTTTAAAATTTCGAGATAGCGCTTTGGTGTCTTCGGCAATAATGTAGAAATCGGGTTTTTAAACACATTTTACTTTTGGGTTTTTTTCGATCCGTCGCTTGGTTCGCCCGCAATCGCGAGAAAACGAAAAAACACGTTTACAAAATTCCGGACGAATTTTGTGAACGCCGTCCATACATTTTCGATCGATTTTTAAAATTTCGAGATAGCGCTTTGGTGTCTTCGGCAATAATGTAGAAATCGGGTTTTTAAACACATTTTACTTTTGGGTTTTTTTCGATCCGTCGCTTGGTTCGCCCGCAATCGCGAGAAAACGAAAAAACACGTTTACAAAATTCGTCCGGAATTTTGTGATCGCCGTCCATACATTTTCGATCGATTTTTAAAATTTCGAGATAGCGCTTTGGTGTCTTCGGCAATAATGTAGAAATTGGGTTTTTAAACACATTTTACTTTTGGGTTTTTTTCGATCCGACGCTTAGTTCGCCCGCAATTGAGAGAAAACGAAAAAACACGTTTACAAAATTCCGGACGAATTTTGTGATCGCCGTCCATACATTTTCGATCGATTTTTAAAATTTCGAGATAGCGCTTTGGTGTCTTCGGCAATAATGTAGAAATCGGGTTTTTAAACACATTTTACTTTTGGGTTTTTTTCGATCCGACGCTTAGTTCGCGCGCAATTGAGAGAAAACGGAAAAACACGTTTACAAAATTCGTCCGGAATTTTGTGAACGCTCTCCATACATTTTCACCTTTGGGTCGTGAATACCGGCTTACCGATAAGAGATAGCGACTTGACGTAGAATATTTATATGTTGGACGTTGGAAGACGCAACTTTCATTATATGGGAGCAACCCGGTCAGGGTGCTCCAAGTCGGTCGTTTGGTCGGTTTATGTTTTGGGCCGACCATGTGCTGTACCAGGTTGAGGTACCTTTCATGAATTATAACTCGGTCAGTTTTTCACCGAGCGACAAGTTTCGCTAAGTTTTGAAATGGTTTTGAGTGGAACTATTACGGAAAAATACGAGCAGAAAATCAGCATGTTGGTGGGCGAAGCTATTAGTGAAACATAGAGCAACAAGGGTCCAAAAACGAATGAAATGAGACTTGGACCAAGAATAACGGCAAGTTGGAGTCGAGTTAGCAAGTTGGCGTAGAATATTTATAAACTGTACATTATATGACCAACAAAAAAGTATATGAAGACAAGGCGGTAGCTGGCCCCCAAAGTGGAGATATGGGTGATTCATGTTTTGCACCCAAGTACGAACAAGTATGGTGAAAACAGGGTAAGGTACCAAGTACCATGAATAACTTCGGCTGTAGATGGCCTAGCGAGGCAAATGACAAACCGTTGGAAAGGTCTCGGGGAGATCTATCTACCCTGAAAGTTTCAGGAAGCTGAGTTGAAAGACCACGGAGATATTAGGTGATGATGGTCCAATTCGGGGACCAAGTCGCAGGAAATGGCATCTGACCAAAACTACCCATGAAAGGTGATTACCGGCTGACCGGTAAGAGATAGCGACTTGTCGTAGAATATTTATATGTTGGACGTTGGAAGACGCAACTTTCATTATATGGGAGCAACCCGATCAGGGTGCTCCAAGTCGGTCGTTTGGTCGGTTTATGGTTTGGGCCGACCATGTGCTGTAGCAGGTTGAGGTACCTTTCATGAATTATAACTCGGTCAGTTTTTCACCGAGCGACAAGTTACGCTGTGATTTGGAATAATCTTGAGTGGAACTATTACGGAAAAATACAAACAGAAAATTAGCATGTTGGTGGGCGAAGCTATTAGTGAAACATAGAGCAACAAGGGTCCAAAAACGAATGAAATGGGACTTGAACCAAGAATAACGGCAAGTTGGAGACGAGGTAGCAAGTTGGCGTAGAATATTTATAAACTGTGCATGATCTGACCAACAAAAAACTATATTGAGCCAAGGCGCTGGCTGGCCTCCAAAGCGGTGATATGGGTGATTCATGTTTTGCACCCAAGTACGAACAAGTATGGTGAAAACAGGGTAAGGTACCAAGTACCATTTATAACTTCGGCTGTAGATGGCCTAGCGAGACAGTTGGCATATCGTTGGAAAGGTCTTGGGGAGACCTATCTACCCTGAAAGTTTCATGACGCTGAATTGAAAGACCACGGAGATATTAGGTGATGATGGTCCAATTCGGGGACCAAGTCGCAGGAAATGGCACTTGACCAAAATCACCCTTGAAAGGTGAATACCGGCTGAACGGTAAGAGATAGCGACTTGGCGTAGAATATTCATAAGTTGGGCGTGTAGAGACGCAACTTTCATTATACGGGAGCAACCCGGTCAGGGTGCTCCAAGTCGGTCGTTTGGTCGGTTTATGATTTGGGCCGACCATGTGCTGTACCAGGTAGAGGTACCTTTCATGAATTATAACTTGGTCAGTTTTTCACCGAGCGACAAGTTACGCTGTGATTTGGAATGGTCTTGAGTAAAACTATTACGGAAAAATACGAACAGAAAATCAGCATGTTGGTGGGCGAAGCTATTAGTGAAACATAGAGCAACAAGGGTCCAAAAACGAATGAAATGGGACTTGGACCAAGAATAACGGCAAGTTGGGGACGAGTTAGCAAGTTGGCGTAGAATATTTATAAACTGTGCATAATCTGACCAACAAAAAAGTATACGGCGACAAGGCGGTAGCTGGCCTCCAAAGTGGAGATATGGGTGATTCATGTTTTGCACCCAAGTACGAACAAGTATGGAAGAAACAGGGTAAGGTACCAAGTACCATGAATAACTTCGGCTGTAGATGGCCTAGCGAGACAATTGGTATATCGTTGGAAAGGTCTTGGGGAGACCTATCTACCCTGAAAGTTTCATGAGGCTGAATTGAAAGACCACGGAGATATTAGGTGATGATGGTCCAATTCGGGGACCAAGTCGCAGGAAATGGCACTTGACCAAAATCACCTTTGAAAGGTGAATACCAGCTGACCGGTGAGAGATAGCGACTTGGCGTAGAATATTCATACGTTTGGCAGGTAAAGACGCAACTTTCATTATATGGGAGCAACCCGGTCAGGGTGCTCCAAGTCGGTCGTTTGGTCGGTTTATGATTTGGGCCGACCATGTGCTGTACCAGGTAGAGGTACCTTTCATGAATTATAACTCGGTCAGTTTGCCACCGAGCGACAAGTTGCGGTATGATTTGGAATGATCTTAAGTGGGACTATTAAGGAAAAATACAAATAAAAAATCAGCTTGTCAATGGCCGAAGCTATTAGTGAAACATATAGCAAAATGGGTCCGAAAACGAATGAAATGGGACTTGGACCAAGAATAACGGCAAGTTGGAGACGAGGTAGCAAGTTGGCGTAGAACAATTATATTTGGTGCATGGTATGACCAACAAAAAAGTATATGAGGCCAAGGTGCTGGCTGGCCTCCAAAGTGGAGATATGGGCGATCCAAAGTTTGTACCCAAGTACGAACAAGTATGGAAAAAACAGGGTAAGGTACCAAGTACCATTAATAACTTCGGCTGTAGATGGCCGAGCAAGACAAACGGCATACCGTTGGAAAGGTCTTGGGGAGACCTATCTACCTTGAAAGTTTCATGAGGCTGAAATGAAAGACCACGGAGATATTAGGTGATGATGGTATAATTCGGGGACCAAGGCGCAGGAAATGGCACTTGACCAAAATCACCCTTGAAAGGTGATTACCGGCTGACCGGTAAGAGATAGCGACTTGTCGTAGAATATTTATATGTTGGACGTTGGAAGACGCAACTTTCATTATATGGGAGCAACCCGGTCAGGGTGCTCCAAGTCGGTCGTTTGGTCGGTTTATGATTTGGGCCGACCATGTGCTGTACCAGGTTGAGGTACCTTTCATGAATTATAACTCGGTCAGTTTGCCACCGACCGACAAGTCACGGTGTGATTTAGAATTGTCTTGATTGGAACTATTACGGAAAAATACGAATAGAAAATCAGCATGTTGGTGGGCGAAGCTATTAGTGAAACATAGAGCAACAAGGGTCCAAAAACGAATGAAATGGGACTTGAACCAAGAATAACGGCAAGTTGGAGACGAGGTAGCAAGTTGGCGTAGAATATTTATAAATTGTGCATAATATGACCAACAAAAAAGTATATGGGGACAAGGCGGTAGCTGGCCGCCAAAGTGGAGATATGGGTGATTCATGTTTTGCACCCAAGTACGAACAAGTATGGTGAAAACAGGGTAAGGTACCAAGTACCATGAATAACTTCGGCTGTCGATGGCCGAGCGAGGCAAAGCGCATATCGTTGGAAAGGTCTTGGGGAGACCTATCTACCCTGAAAGTTTCATGAGGCTGAGTTGGAAGACCACGGAGATATTAGGTGATGATGGTCCAATTCGGGGACCAAGTCGCAGGAAATGGCACTTGACCAAAATCACCCTTGAAAGATGAATACCGGCTGACCGGTAAGAGATAGCGACTTGGCGTAGAATATTTATATGTTGAACGTTGGAAGACGCAACTTTCATTATATGGGAGCAACCCGGTCAGGGTGCTCCAAGTCGGTCGTTTGGTCGGTTTATGATTTGGGCCGACCATGTGCTGTACCAGGTAGAGGTACCTTTCATGAATTATAACTCGGTCAGTTTGCCACCGAGCGACAAGTTGCGTTGTGTTTTGGAATGATCTTAAGTGGGACTATCAAGGAAAAATACAAATAAAAAATCAGCTTGTCAATGGCCGAAGCTATTAGTGAAACACATGGCAAAATGGGTCCAAAAACGAATGAAATGGGACTTGGACCAAGAATAACGGCAAGTTGGAGAAGAGATAGCAAGTTGACGTAGAACAATTATATTTGGTGCATGGTATGACCAACAAAAAAGTATTCGGGGCCAAGGTGCTGGCTGGCCTCCAAAGTGGAGATATGGGTGATTCATGGTTTGCACCCAAGTATGGCAAAAACTGGTAGAGGTACCTTTCATGAATTATAACTCAGGCTGTATGGCACTTAGCGGGACGCTTGACTCTGGTATGGAATAGTCCTGAGTGGGACTATCAAGGAAAAATACGAACAAAAAATAACCATGTCCACGGACGAAGGTATTAGCGAAACTTAGAGCGAAATTGCGACCAAGTCGCTGGAAATGGCCCTTGAACCAAGTATACCGTCAAGGCGGTACGAGATAGCGAGTTGTCGTAGAACATTTATAAGTTTGCCTTCACGAGACGAAAGTTTAGTTATATTGGGTCAACCCGCCCAGGGTTGTCCAAGTCGGTCATATGGCTGATCGAAATTTTCGACCAAGTACTGAGAAAACAGGGTAAGGTACCAAGTACCTCGAATAACTTCGGCTGTAGATGTCCAAGCGAAGCAAACGGCATAGCGTTGGAAAGGTCTTGAGGTGCTCTAAACACCCTGAAAGTATGAGAACGCTATCTTAAAAACTCGTGGAGATATTAGCGAAACATAGGGCCCAAAAGATACCAAGTCGCAGGAAATGGGCCCTCCAAGAACACCCTAAAATCCCAATTACGGCTAAGTTGCAGGCCAGCTAGCGAAGTAAAATGTTCTAGACATAACTAGAACACGTTGATGCGCAACTTTTTGAATCAGAACTTTTTTCGATATCTGGCCCCCAAAGGGGGGAGATGGGCGATCCAAGGATTTTTCCAAGTTTCGGTACTTTTTACGGTATCGCTCATAGCTCCGGCTGTATGCAAGCAAATGACAATCTAAGAAATGATTTGGAAAGGATAAGAGTAGTACTAACTTACGATAGAACACAGCGAAGCGCTATCGGTTCATGGCAAGGCCGATATAAGCAGTCAAAAATGAAAAATGTTGACAAAATGAACAAAAATTACCAAGGTACGCGAATAGCGGCCAGGGATGACGAGGTACGAAGGTAGGGTGGAATAGTTATAATTAGGAATTGGTACGATCTATAAATTTGCCGAAGACCGCAAAGCGCTCAGACCCATAGAAAGTGTCCATTTGGGCCGAACAGTGCGTGCAAAGAGGTGAAAAAGCAAAAATTGCACTTTGTGGGGCGATTTGCGGGGGGAAGGAGGGGTCGGAGGGGTAAATGTCTAATATCCAAAAAGTCTTATCTCATCAAGATCTAAAACATTGCCGAAGACCGCAAAGCGCTAGCTCGCAATCGAAAAATCGCGATTTTGAAAATTTTCTAAGTGTTGGGCCCCCTAAGGAAAAGTAACAAAAATCACCTTTGGCCCCAATTTTGAGCATGAAGGAGTCGTTTCCGAGGCATGGTGTCTTCGGCAAAAAGTTTCATCTACTCGAGTACTCACGACTAGTCAAATAAAAAATTGAGAAACACAAACGGTATGGCTATGCCGAAGCTCGATACACCCGAAAAAATCCCAAAAAAGTCGAAAATGTCGAAAAATGAGAAAACCCTATATTCGTACTCTACTCGAGCCCTAAATATTGAAAAGTGAAACCCGCGATCGATTTGGAACAAAAAATTGACCTAGGCAAAGTTGTATGACGGTCCGCACCTTTGAAAAATCTGGTAAGTGTATTTTAGACAGACTCGAAAAAAGTCGCCCCGAGTCCCCTTACGTTGAAAATCCGAAAAAGTCGAAATTGTTGAAAATGTTAAAAAGCCTCTTTTGGTGGTCCATGGCACCACTAGATATTGAAAAGTGAGGTCCGCGGCCAATCCGGAAGAAAAAGTTAGCTAGGCAAACTTGTTTGTCGGTCGATACAAAAAACGGCTCGGTGAGTGTATTTTCGACAGGCTTCAAAAAACAATCCTTTCTCCATACAATTTCAATCGATTTTTAAAATTTCGAGATAGCGCTTTGGTTTCTTCGGCAATAATGTAGAAATCGGGTTTTTAAACACATTTTACTTTTGGGTTTTTTTCGATCCGACGCATAGTTCGCGCGCAATCGAGAGAAAACGGAAAAACACGTTTACAAAATTCCGGACGAATTTTGTGATCGCCGTCCATACATTTTCGATCGATTTTTAAAATTTCGAGATAGCGCTTTGGTGTCTTCGGCAATAATGTAGAAATCGGGTTTTTAAACACATTTTACTTTTGGGTTTTTTTCGATCCGACGCATAGTTCGCGCGCAATCGAGAGAAAACGAAAAAACACGTTTACAAAATTCCGGACGAATTTTGTGAACGCCGTCCATACATTTTCGATCGATTTTTAAAATTTCGAGATAGCGATTTGGTGTCTTCGGCAATAATGTGGAAATCGGGTTTTTAAACACATTTTACTTTTGGGATTTTTTCGATCCGTCGCTTGGTTCGCCCGCAATCGCGAGAAAACGAAAAAACACGTTTACAAAATTCGTCCGGAATTTTGTGATCGCCGTCCATACATTTTCGATCGATTTTTAAAATTTCGAGATAGCGCTTTGGTGTCTTCGGCAATAATGTAGAAATCGGGTTTTTAAACACATTTTACTTTTGGGTTTTTTTCGATCCGTCGCTTGGTTCGCCCGCAATCGCGAGAAAACGGAAAAACACGTTTACAAAATTCCGGACGAATTTTGTGAACGCCGTCCATACATTTTCGATCGATTTTTAAAATTTCGAGATAGCGCTTTGGTGTCTTCGGCAATAATGTAGAAATCGGGTTTTTAAACACATTTTACTTTTGGGTTTTTTTCGATCCGTCGCTTGGTTCGCCCGCAATCGCGAGAAAACGAAAAAACACGTTTACAAAATTCGTCCGGAATTTTGTGATCGCCGTCCATACATTTTCGATCGATTTTTAAAATTTCGAGATAGCGCTTTGGTGTCTTCGGCAATAATGTAGAAATCGGGTTTTTAAACATATTTTACTTTTGGGTTTTTTTCGATCCGACGCTTAGTTCGCGCGCAATCGAGAGAAAACGGAAAAACACGTTTACAAAATTCTGGACGAATTTTGTGAACGCCGTCCATACATTTTCGATCGATTTTTAAAATTTCGAGATAGCGCTTTGGTGTCTTCGGCAATAATGTAGAAATCGGGTTTTTAAACACATTTTACTTTTGGGTTTTTTTCGATCCGTCGCTTGGTTCGCCCGCAATCGCGAGAAAACGAAAAAACACGTTTACAAAATTCCGGACGAATTTTGTGATCGCCGTCCATACATTTTCGATCGATTTTTAAAATTTCGAGATAGCGCTTTGGTGTCTTCGGCAATAATGTAGAAATCGGGTTTTTAAACACATTTTACTTTTGGGTTTTTTTCGATCCGACGCTTAGTTCGCCCGCAATTGAGAGAAAACGGAAAAACACGTTTACAAAATTCCGGACGAATTTTGTGATCGCCGTCCATACATTTTCGATCGATTTTTAAAATTTCGAGATAGCGCTTTGGTGTCTTCGGCAATAATGTAGAAATCGGGTTTTTAAACACATTTTACTTTTGGGTTTTTTTCGATCCGTCGCTTGGTTCGCCCGCAATCGCGAGAAAACGAAAAAACACGTTTACAAAATTCCGGACGAATTTTGTGAACGCCGTCCATACATTTTCGATCGATTTTTAAAATTTCGAGATAGCGCTTTGGTGGCTTCGGCAATAATATAGAAATCGGGTTTTTAAACACATTTTACTTTTGGGTTTTTTTCGATCCGACGCTTAGTTCGAACGCAATCGCAAGAAAACAAAAAAACACGTTTACAAAATTCCGGACGAATTTTGTGAACGCCGTCCATACATTTTCGAACGATTTTTAAAATTTCGAGATAGCGCTTTGGTGTCTTCGGCAATAATGTAGAAATCGGGTTTTTAAACACATTTTACTTTTGGGTTTTTTTCGATCCGTCGCTTGGTTCGCCCGCAATCGCGAGAAAACGAAAAAACACGTTTACAAAATTCGTCCGGAATTTTGTGATCGCCGTCCATACATTTTCGATCGATTTTTAAAATTTCGAGATAGCGCTTTGGTGTCTTCGGCAATAATGTAGAAATCGGGTTTTTAAACATATTTTACTTTTGGGTTTTTTTCGATCCGACGCTTAGTTCGCGCGCAATCGCAAGAAAACAAAAAAACACGTTTACAAAATTCTGGACGAATTTTGTGAACGCCGTCCATACATTTTCGATCGATTTTTAAAATTTCGAGATAGCGCTTTGGTGTCTTCGGCAATAATGTAGAAATCGGGTTTTTAGACACATTTTACTTTTGGGTTTTTTTCGATCCGTCGCTTGGTTCGCCCGCAATCGCGAGAAAACGAAAAAACACGTTTACAAAATTCGTCCGGAATTTTGTGATCGCCGTCCATACATTTTCGATCGATTTTTAAAATTTCGAGATAGCGCTTTGGTGTCTTCGGCAATAATGTAGAAATCGGGTTTTTAAACACATTTTACTTTTGGGTTTTTTTCGATCCGACGCTTAGTTCGCCCGCAATTGAGAGAAAACGGAAAAACACGTTTACAAAATTCGTCCGGAATTGTGTGAACGCTCTCCATACATTTTCACCTTTGGGTCGTGAATACCGGCTGACCGATAAGAGATAGCGACTTGTCGTAGAATATTTATATGTTGGACGTTGGAAGACGCAACTTTCATTATATGGGAGCAACCCGGTCAGGGTGCTCCAAGTCGGTCGTTTGGTCGGTTTATGGTTTGGGCCGACCATGTGCTGTAGCAGGTAGAGGTACCTTTCATGAATTATAACTCGGTCAGTTTGCCACCGAGCGACAAGTTGCGGTTTGATTTGGAATGGTATTGAAAGGAACTATTACGGAAAAATACGAATGGAAAATCAGCATGTTAGTGGGCGAAGCTATTAGTGAAACATAGAGCAACAAGGGTCCAAAAACGAATGAAATGGGACTTGAACCAAGAATAACGGCAAGTTGGAGACGAGGTAGCAAGTTGGCGTAGAATATTTATAAATTGTGCATAATATGACCAACAAAAAAGTATATGGGGACAAGGCGGTAGCTGGCCCCCAAAGTGGAGATATGGGTGATTCATGTTTTGCACCCAAGTACGAACAAGTATGGTGAAAACAGGGTAAGGTACCAAGTACCATGAATAACTTCGGCTGTAGATGGCCTAGCGAGGCAAATCACATACCGTTGGAAAGGTCTTGGGGAGACCTATCTACCCTGAAAGTTTCATGAGGCTGAGTTGAAAGACCACGGAGATATTAGGTGATGATGGTCCAATTCGGGGACCAAGTCGCAGGAAATGGCACTTGACCAAAACCACCCTTGAAAGGTGATTACCGGCTGACCGGTAAGAGATAGCGACTTGGCGTAGAATATTCATACGTTGGGCGGTTCGAGACGCAACTTTCCTTATATGGAAGCAACCCGGTCAGGGTGCTCCAAGTCGGTCGTTTGGTCGGTTTATGGTTTGGGCCGACCACGTGGTGTACCAAGGTGAGGTACCTTTCATGAATTATAACTCGGTCAGTTTGCCACCGAGCGACAAGTTGCGGTGTGTTTTGGAATGGTCCTGAGTGGAACTATTAAGGAAAAATACGAACAGAAAATCAGCATGTTGGTGGGCGAAGCTATTAGTGAAACATAGAGCAACAAGGGTCCAAAAACGAATGAAATGGGACTTGAACCAAGAATAACGGCAAGTTGGAGACGAGGTAGCAAGTTGGCGTAGAATATTTATAAACTGTGCATGGTATGACCAACAAAAAAGTATATGGGGACAAGGCGGTAGCTGGCCCCCAAAGTGGAGATATGGGTGATTCATGTTTTGCACCCAAGTACGAACAAGTATGGTGAAAACAGGGTAAGGTACCAAGTACCATGAATAACTTCGGCTGTAGATGGCCTAGCGAGGCAAATCACATACCGTTGGAAAGGTCTTGGGGAGACCTATCTACCCTGAAAGTTTCATGAGGCTGAGTTGAAAGACCACGGAGATATTAGGTGATGATGGTCCAATTCGGGGACCAAGTCGCAGGAAATGGCACTTGACCAAAACCACCCTTGAAAGGTGATTACCGGCTGACCGGTAAGAGATAGCGACTTGGCGTAGAATATTCATACGTTGGGCGGTTCGAGACGCAACTTTCCTTATATGGAAGCAACCCGGTCAGGGTGCTCCAAGTCGGTCGTTTGGTCGGTTTATGGTTGGGGCCGACCATGTGCTGTACCAGGTAGAGGTACCTTTCAAGAATTATAGCTCGGTCAGTTTGCCACCGACCGACAAGTTACGGTGTGATTTGGAATGGTCTTGAGTGGAACTATTACGAAAAAATACGAACAGAAAATCAGCATGTTGGTGGGCGAAGCTATTAGTGAAACATAGAGCAACAAGGGTCCAAAAACGAATGAAATGGGACTTGAACCAAGAATAACGGCAAGTTGGAGACGAGGTAGCAAGTTGGCGTAGAATATTTATAAACTGTGCATGGTATGACCAACAAAAAAGTATATGGGGACAAGGCGGTAGCTGGCCCCCAAAGTGGAGATATGGGTGATTCATGTTTTGCACCCAAGCACGAACAAGTATGGTGAAAACAGGGTAAGGTACCAAGTACCATGAATAACTTCGGCTGTCGATGGCCGAGCGAGGCAAAGCGCATATCGTTGGAAAGGTCTTGGGGAGGCCTATCTACCCTGAAAGTTTCATGACGCTGAATTGAAAGACCACGGAGATATTAGGTGATGATGGTCCAATTCGGGGACCAAGTCGCAGGAAATGGCACTTGACCAAAACCACCCTTGAAAGGTGATTACCGGCTGACCGGTAAGAGATAGCGACTTGGCGTAGAATATTCATACGTTGGGCGGGTAGAGACGCAACTTTCATTATATGGAAGCAACCCGGTCAGGGTGCTCCAAGTCGGTCGTTTGGTCGGTTTATGGTTTGGGCCGACCACGTGGTGTACCAAGGTGAGGTACCTTTCATGAATTATAACTCGGTCAGTTTGCCACCGAGCGACAAGTTGCGGTGTGTTTTGGAATGGTCTCAAAATGGACTATCAAGGAAAAATACAAATAGAAAATCAGCTTGTCCATGGCCGAAGCTATTAGTGAAACATATAGCAAAATGGGTCCAAAAACGAATGAAATGGGACTTGGACCAAGAATAACGGCAAGTTGGAGAAGAGATAGCAAGTTGACGTAGAATATTTTTATTTTGTGCATGGTATGACCAACAAAAAAGTATATGGGGCAAAGGCGGTAGCTGGCCTCCAAAGTGTAGATATGGGTGATTCATGGTTTGCACCCAAGTTTGGCAAAAACTGGTAGAGGTACCTTTCATGAATTACAGCTGAGGCTGTATGGCACTTAGCGGGACGCTTGGCTCTGGTATGGAATAGTTTCAAATGGGACTATCAAGGAAAAATACAAACAAAAAATCAACATGTCCACGGACGAAGACATTAGCGAAACTAAGAGCGAAATTGCGACCAAGTCGCTGGAAATGGCCCTTGAACCAAGTATACCGTCAAGGCGGTACGAGATAGCGAGTTGACGTAGAACATTTATAAGTTTGCCTTTACGAGACGAAAGTTTAGTTGTATGGGGCCAACCCGCCCAGGGTTGTCCAAGTCGGTCATATGGCTGATCGAAATTTTCGACCAAGTACTGAGAAAACAGGGTGAGGTACCAAGTACCTCGAATAACTTCGGCTGTAGATGTCCGAGCGAAGCAAACGGCATAGCGTTGGAAAGGTCTTGAAGTGCTCTAAACACCCTGAAAGTATGAGAACGCTATCTGGAAAACTCGTGGAGATATTAGCGAAACATAGGGCCCAAAAGATACCAAGTCGCAGGAAATGGGCCCTCCAAGAACACCCTAAAATCCCAATTACGGCTAAGTTGCAGGCCAGCTAGCGAAGTAAAATGTTAGAGGCATAACTAGAACACGTTGATGCGCAACTTTTTGAATCAGAACTTTTTTCGATATCTGGCCCCCAAAGGGGGGATATGGGCGATCCAAGGATTTTTCCAAGTTTCGGTACTTTTTACGGTATCGCTCATAGCTCCGGCTGTATGCCAGCAAATGGCAACCTAAGACATGATTTGGAAAGGTAGTGAGTAGTACTATTTTACGTTAGAACACAGCGAAGCGCTATCGGTTCATGGCAAGGCCGATATAAGCAGTCAAAAATGAAAAATGTTGACAAAATGAACAAAAATTACCTTGGTACGCGAAGAGTGGCCAGGGATGAAGAGGTACGAAGGTGCTGGGGAATAATTATAATTAGGAATTGGTACGATCTATAAGTTTGCCGAAGACCGCAAAGCGCTCAGACCCATAGAAAGGGGCCATTTGGGCCGAACAGTGCGTGCAAAGAGGTGAAAAAGCAAAAATTGCACTTTGGTGGGCGATTTGCGGGGGGAAGGAGGGGTCGGAGGGGTAAATGTCTCATGGCCAAAAAGTCTTATCTCATCAAGATCTAAAACATTGCCGAAGACCGCAAAGCGCTAGCTCGCAATCGAAAAATCGCGATTTTGAAAATTTTCTAAGTGTTGGGCCCCCTAAGGAAAAGTAACAAAAATCACCTTTGGCCCCAATTTTGAGCATGAAGGAGTCGTTTCCGAGGCATGGTGTCTTCGGCAAAAAGTTTCATCTACTCGAGTACTTACGACTAGTCAAATAAAAAATTGAGAAACACAAACGGTATGGCTATGCCGAAGCTCGATACACCCGAAAAAATCCCAAAAAAGTCGAAAATGTCGAAAAATGAGAAAACCCTATATTCGTACTCTACTCGAGCCCTAGATATTGAAAAGTGAAACCCGCGATCGATTTGGAACAAAAAATTGACCTAGGCAAACTTGTATGACAATCCGCACCTTTGAAAAATCTGGTAAGTGTATTTTAGACAGACTCGGAAAAAGTCGCCCCGAGTCCCCTTACGTTGAAAATCCGAAAAAGTCGAAATTGTTCAAAATGTTAAAAAGCCTCTTTTGGTGGTCCATGGCACCACTAGATATTGAAAAGTGAGGTCCGCGGCCAATCCGGAAGAAAAAGTTAGCTAGGCAAACTTGTATGTCGGTCGATACAAAAAACGGCTCGGTGAGTGTATTTTCGACAGGCTTCAAAAAACAATCCTTTCTCCATACAATTTCAATCGATTTTAAAAATTTCGAGATAGCGCTTTGGTGTCTTCGGCAATAATGTAGAAATCGGGTTTTTAAACACATTTTACTTTTGGGTTTTTTTCGATCCGTCGATTGGTTCGCCCGCAATCGCGAGAAAACGAAAAAACACGTTTACAAAATTCCGGACGAATTTTGTGATCGCCGTCCATACATTTTCGATCGATTTTTAAAATTTCGAGATAGCGCTTTGGTGTTTTCGGCAATAATGCAGAAATCGGGTTTTTAAACACATTTTACTTTTGGGTTTTTTTCGATCCGACGCTTAGTTCGCCCGCAATCGCAAGAAAACGAAAAAACACGTTTACAAAATTCGTCCGGAATTTTGTGATCGCCGTCCATACATTTTCGATCGATTTTTAAAATTTCGAGATAGCGCTTTGGTGTCTTCGGCAATAATGTAGAAATCGGGTTTTTAAACACATTTTACTTTTGGGTTTTTTTCGATCCGTCGCTTGGTTCGCCCGCAATCGCGAGAAAACGAAAAAACACGTTTACAAAATTCCGGACGAATTTTGTGAACGCCGTCCATACATTTTCGATCGATTTTTAAAATTTCGAGATAGCGCTTTGGTGTCTTCGGCAATAATGTAGAAATCGGGTTTTTAAACACATTTTACTTTTGGGTTTTTTTCGATCCGTCGCTTGGTTCGCCCGCAATCGCGAGAAAACGAAAAAACACGTTTACAAAATTCCGGACGAATTTTGTGATCGCCGTCCATACATTTTCGATCGATTTTTAAAATTTCGAGATAGCGCTTTGGTGTCTTCGGCAATAATGTAGAAATCGGGTTTTTAAACACATTTTACTTTTGGGTTTTTTTCGATCCGACGCATAGTTCGCGCGCAATCGAGAGAAAACGGAAAAACACGTTAACAAAATTCCGGACGAATTTTGTGATCGCCGTCCATACATTTTCGATCGATTTTTAAAATTTCGAGATAGCGCTTTGGTGTCTTCGGCAATAATGTAGAAATCGGGTTTTTAAACACATTTTACTTTTGGGGTTTTTTCGATCCGACGCATAGTTCGCGCGCAATCGAGAGAAAACGGAAAAACACGTTTACAAAATTCCGGACGAATTTTGTGAACGCCGTCCATACATTTTCGATCGATTTTTAAAATTTCGAGATAGCGCTTTGGTGTCTTCGGCAATAATGTAGAAATCGGGTTTTTAAACACATTTTACTTTTGGGTTTTTTTCGATCCGACGCATAGTTCGCGCGCAATCGAGAGAAAACGGAAAAACACGTTTACAAAATTCCGGACGAATTTTGTGATCGCCGTCCATACATTTTCGATCGATTTTTAAAATTTCGAGATAGCGCTTTGGTGTCTTCGGCAATAATGTAGAAATCGGGTTTTTAAACACATTTTACTTTTGGGTTTTTTTCGATCCGTCGCTTGGTTCGCCCGCAATCGCGAGAAAACGAAAAAACACGTTTACAAAATTCCGGACGAATTTTGTGAACGCCGTCCATACATTTTCGATCGATTTTTAAAATTTCGAGATAGCGCTTTGGTGTCTTCGGCAATAATGTAGAAATCGGGTTTTTAAACACATTTTACTTTTGGGTTTTTTTCGATCCGTCGCTTGGTTCGCCCGCAATCGCGAGAAAACGAAAAAACACGTTTACAAAATTCCGGACGAATTTTGTGAACGCCGTCCATACATTTTCGATCGATTTTTAAAATTTCGAGATAGCGCTTTGGTGTCTTCGGCAATAATGTAGAAATCGGGTTTTTAAACACATTTTACTTTTGGGTTTTTTTCGATCCGACGCATAGTTCGCGCGCAATCGAGAGAAAACGGAAAAACACGTTTACAAAATTCCGGACGAATTTTGTGATCGCCGTCCATACATTTTCGATCGATTTTTAAAATTTCGAGATAGCGCTTTGGTGTCTTCGGCAATAATGTAGAAATCGGGTTTTTAAACACATTTTACTTTTGGGTTTTTTTCGATCCGACGCATAGTTCGCGCGCAATCGAGAGAAAACGGAAAAACACGTTTACAAAATTCCGGACGAATTTTGTGATCGCCGTCCATACATTTTCGATCGATTTTTAAAATTTCGAGATAGCGCTTTGGTGTCTTCGGCAATAATGTAGAAATCGGGTTTTTAAACACATTTTACTTTTGGGTTTTTTTCGATCCGACGCTTAGTTCGCCCGCAATTGAGAGAAAACGAAAAAACACGTTTACAAAATTCCGGACGAATTTTGTGAACGCCGTCCATACATTTTCGATCGATTTTTAAAATTTCGAGATAGCGCTTTGGTGTCTTCGGCAATAATGTAGAAATCGGGTTTTTAAACACATTTTACTTTTGGGTTTTTTTCGATCCGACGCATAGTTCGCGCGCAATCGAGAGAAAACGGAAAAACACGTTTACAAAATTCCGGACGAATTTTGTGATCGCCGTCCATACATTTTCGATCGATTTTTAAAATTTCGAGATAGCGCTTTGGTGTCTTCGGCAATAATGTAGAAATCGGGTTTTTAAACACATTTTACTTTTGCGTTTTTTTCGATCCGTCGCTTGGTTCGCCCGCAATCGCGCGAAAACGAAAAAACACGTTTACAAAATTCCGGACGAATTTTGTGAACGCCGTCCATACATTTTCGATCGATTTTTAAAATTTCGAGATAGCGCTTTGGTGTCTTCGGCAATAATGTAGAAATCGGGTTTTTAAACACATTTTACTTTTGGGTTTTTTTCGATCCGTCGCTTGGTTCGCCCGCAATCGCGAGAAAACGAAAAAACACGTTTACAAAATTCGTCCGGAATTTTGTGATCGCCGTCCATACATTTTCGATCGATTTTTAAAATTTCGAGATAGCGCTTTGGTGTCTTCGGCAATAATGTAGAAATCGGGTTTTTAAACACATTTTACTTTTGGGTTTTTTTCGATCCGACGCTTAGTTCGCCCGCAATTGAGAGAAAACGGAAAAACACGTTTACAAAATTCCGGACGAATTTTGTGAACGCCGTCCATACATTTTCGATCGATTTTTAAAATTTCGAGATAGCGCTTTGGTGTCTTCGGCAATAATGTAGAAATCGGGTTTTTAAACACATTTTACTTTTGGGTTTTTTTCGATCCGTCGCTTGGTTCGCCCGCAATCGCGAGAAAACGAAAAAACACGTTTACAAAATTCCGGACGAATTTTGTGAACGCCGTCCATACATTTTCGATCGATTTTTAAAATTTCGAGATAGCGCTTTGGTGTCTTCGGCAATAATGTAGAAATCGGGTTTTTAAACACATTTTACTTTTGGGTTTTTTTCGATCCGTCGCTTGGTTCGCCCGCAATCGCGAGAAAACGAAAAAACACGTTTACAAAATTCCGGACGAATTTTGTGAACGCCGTCCATACATTTTCGATCGATTTTTAAAATTTCGAGATAGCGCTTTGGTGTCTTCGGCAATAATGTAGAAATCGGGTTTTTAAACACATTTTACTTTTGGGTTTTTTTCGATCCGACGCTTAGTTCGCCCGCAATTTAGAGAAAACGGAAAAACACGTTTACAAAATTCTAGACGAATTTTGTGAACGCCGTCCATACATTTTCGATCGATTTTTAAAATTTCGAGATAGCGCTTTGGTGTCTTCGGCAATAATGTAGAAATCGGGTTTTTAAACACATTTTACTTTTGGGTTTTTTTCGATCCGTCGCTTAGTTCGCCCGCAATTGAGAGAAAACGGAAAAACACGTTTACAAAATTCGTCCGGAATTTTGTGAACGCTCTCCATACATTTTCACCTTTGGGTCGTGAATACCGGCTGACCGATAAGAGATAGCGACTTGTCGTAGAATATTTATATGTTGGACGTTGGAAGACGCAACTTTCATTATATGGGAGCAACCCGGTCAGGGTGCTCCAAGTCGGTCGTTTGGTCGGTTTATGGTTTGGGCCGATCACGTTATGCACCAGGTAGAGGTACCTTTCATGAATTATAACTCGGTCAGTTTGCCACCGAGCGACAAGTTACGCTGTGATTTGGAATGGTCTTGAGTGGAACTATTACGGAAAAATACGAATAGAAAATCAGCATGTTGGTGGGCGAAGCTATTAGTGAAACATAGAGCAACAAGGGTCCAAAAACGAATGAAATGAGACTTGGACCAAGAATAACCGCAAGTTGTAGACGAGGTAGCAAGTTGGCGTAGAATATTTTTAAACTGTGCATAATATGACCAACAAAAAAGTATATGGGGACAAGGCGGTAGCTGGCCTCCAAAGTGGAGATATGGGTGATTCATGTTTTGCACCCAAGTACGAACAAGTATGGTAAAAACAGGGTAAGGTACCAAGTACCATGAATAACTTCGGCTGTAGATGGCCTAGCGAGACAATTTCTATATCGTTGGAAAGGTCTTGGGGAGACCTATCTACCCTGAAAGTTTCATGAGGCTGAGTTGAAAGATCACGGAGATATTAGGTGATGATGGTCCAATTCGGGGACCAAGTCGCAGGAAATGGCACTTGACCAAAATCACCCTTGAAAGATGAATACCGGCTTACCGGTAAGAGATAGCGACTTGGCGTGGAATATTCATACGTTGGGCGGGTAGAGACGCAACATTCATTATATGGAAGCAACCCGGTCAGGGTGCTCCAAGTCGGTCGTTTGGTCGGTTTATGATTTGGGCCGACCATGTGCTGTACCAGGTAGAGGTACCTTTCATGAATTATAACTCGGTCAGTTTGCCACCGAGCGACAAGTTGCGTTGTGTTTTGGAATGATCTTAAGTGGGACTATCAAGGAAAAATACAAATAAAAAATCAGCTTGTCAATGGCCGAAGCTATTAGTGAAACATATAGCAAAATGGGTCCGAAATCGAATGAAATGGGACTTGGACCAAGAATAACTGCAAGTTGGAGAAGAGATAGCAAGTTGGCGTAGAATAATTATATTTGGTGCATGGTATGACCAACAAAAAAGTATATGAGGCCAAGGTGCTGGCTGGCCTCCAAAGTGGAGATATGGGCGATCCAAAGTTTGTACCCAAGTACGAACAAGTATGGAAAAAACAGGGTAAGGTACCAAGTACCATTAATAACTTCGGCTGTAGATGGCCGAGCAAGACAAACGGCATACCGTTGGAAAGGTCTTGGGGAGACCTATCTACCCTGAAAGTTTCATGAGGCTGAATTGAAAGACCACGGAGATATTAGGTGATGATGGTCCATTTCGGGGACCAAGTCGCAGGAAATGGCACTTGACCAAAATCACCCTTGAAAGATGAATACCGGCTGACCGGTAAGAGATAGCGACTTGTCGTAGAATATTTATATGTTGGACGTTAGAAGACGCAACTTTCATTATATGGGAGCAACCCGGTCAGGGTGCTCCAAGTCGGTCGTTTGGTCGGTTTATGATTTGGGCCGACCATGTGCTGTACCAGGTAGAGGTACCTTTCATGAATTATAACTCGGTCAGTTTGCCACCGAGCGACGAGTTGCGGGGTGTTTTGGAATGGTTTTGAGTGGAACTATCAAGGAAAAATAAAAATAGAAAATCAGCTTGTTCATGGCCGACGCTATTAGTGAATCATATAGCAAAATGGGTCCAAAAACGAACGAAATGGGACTTGGACCAAGAATAACGGCAAGTTGGAGAAGAGATAGCAAGTTGGCGTAGAACAATTATAAACTGTGCATGGTATGACCAACAAAAAAGTATCTGTGGCCCAGGCGGTAGCTGGCCTCCAAAATGGAGATATGGGTGATTCATGGTTTGCACCCAAGTATGGCAAAAACTGGTAGAGGTATCTTTCAGGAATTATAGCTCAGACTGTATGGCACTTAGCGGGTCGCTTGGCTCTGGTATGGAATAGTCCTGAGTGGGACTATCAAGGAAAAATACGAACAAAAAATAACCATGTCCACGGACGAAGGTATTAGCGAAACTTAGAGCGAAATTGCGACCAAGTCGCTGGAAATGGCACTTGACCAAAATCACCCTTGAAAGGTGATTACCGGCTGACCGGTAAGAGATAGCGACTTGGCGCAGAATATTCATACGTTTCACGGCTTGAGACGCAACTTTCATTATATGGGAGCAACCCGGTCAGGGTGCTCCAAGTCGGTCGTTTGGTCGGTTTATGGTTGGGGCCGACCATGTGCTGTACCAGGTAGAGGTACCTTTCAAGAATTATAGCTCGGTCAGTTTGCCACCGACCGACAAGTTACGGTGTGATTTGGAATGGTCTTGAGTGGAACTATTACGAAAAAATACGAACAGAAAATCAGCATGTTGGTGGGCGAAGCTATTAGTGAAACATTGAGCAACAAGGGTCCAAAAACGAATGAAATGGGACTTGAACCAAGAATAACGGCAAGTTGGAGACGAGGTAGCAAGTTGGCGTAGAATATTTATAAATTGTGCATAACATAACCAACAAAAAAGTATATGGGGACAAGGCGGTAGCTGGCCCCCAAAGTGGAGATATGGGTGATTCATGTTTTGCACCCAAGTACGAACAAGTATGGTGAAAACAGGGTAAGGTACCAAGTACCATGAATAACTTCGGCTGTAGATGGCCTAGCGAGACAATTGGCATATCGTTGGAAAGGTCTTGGGGAGACCTATCTACCCTGAAAGTTTTATGAGGCTGAATTGAAAGACCACGGAGATATTAGGTGATGATGGTCCAATTCGGGGACCAAGTCGCAGGAAATGGCACTTGACCAAAATCACCCTTGAAAGGTGATTACCGGCTGACCGATAAGAGATAGCGACTTGTCGTAGAATATTTATATGTTGGACGTTGGAAGACGCAACTTTCATTATATGGGGGCAACCCAGTCAGGGTGCTCCAAGTCGGTCGTTTGGTCGGTTTATGTTTTGGGCCGACCATGTGCTGTACCAGGTAGAGGTACCTTTCATGAATTCTAACTCGGTCAGTTTGCCACCGAGCGACAAGTTGCGTTGTGTTTTGGAATAATCTTAAGTGGGACTATCAAGGCAAAATACAAATAAAAAATCAGCTTGTCAATGGCCGAAGCTATTAGTGAGACATATAGCAAAATGGGTCCGAAAACGAATGAAATGGGACTTGGACCAAGAATAACTGCAAGTTGGAGAAGAGATAGCAAGTTGGCGTAGAACAATTATATTTGGTGCATGGTATGACCAACAAGAAAGTATATGAGGCCAAGGTGCTGGCTGGCCTCCAAAGTGGAGATATGGGCGATCCAAAGTTTGTACCCAAGTACGAACAAGTATGGAAAAAACAGGGTAAGGTACCAAGTACCATTAATAACTTCGGCTGTAGATGGCCGAGCGAGGCAAACGGCTCACCGTTGGAAAGGTCTTGGGGAGACCTATCTACCCTGAAAGTTTCATGAGGCTGAGTTGAAAGACCACGGAGATATTAGGTGATGATGGTCCAATTCGGGGACCAAGTCGCAGGAAATGGCACTTGACCAAAACCACCCTTGAAAGGTGAATACCGGCTGACCGGTAAGAGATAGCGACTTGGCGTAAAATATTCATACGTTGGGCGGGTATAGACGCAAATTGCATTATATGGGAGCAACCCGGTCAGGGTGCTCCAAGTCGGTCGTTTGGTCGGTTTATGATTTGGGCCGACCATGTGCTGTACCAGGTAGAGGTACCTTTCATGAATTATAACTCGGTCAGTTTGCCACCGACCGACAAGTCACGGTGTGATTTAGAATTGTCTTGATTGGAACTATTACGGAAAAATACGAATGGAAAATCAGCATGTTGGTGGGCGAAGCTATTAGTGAAACATAGAGCAACAAGGGTCCAAAAACGAATGAAATGGGACTTGAACCAAGAATAACGGCAAGTTGGAGACGAGGTAGCAAGTTGGCGTAGAATATTTATAAATTGTGCATAATATGACCAACAAAAAAGTATATGGGGACAAGGCGGTAGCTGGCCGCCAAAGTGGAGATATGGGTGATTCATGTTTTGCACCCAAGTACGAACAAGTATGGTGAAAACAGGGTAAGGTACCAAGTACCATGAATAACTTCGGCTGTCGATGGCCGAGCGAGGCAAAGCGCATATCGTTGGAAAGGTCTTGGGGAGACCTATCTACCCTGAAAGTTTCATGAGGCTGAGTTGAAAGACCACGGAGATATTAGGTGATGATGGTCCAATTCGGGGACCAAGTCGCAGGAAATGGCACTTGACCAAAACCACCCTTGAAAGGTGATTATATGGGATAGGAATATATCCCATAGTACCACACCAAGCAAGGCAAACTTATATGAAGGAAAGGACCCTGATGGGTCATATGGTATTTTACGAAAAATCGGCTAAGTCCCAAAATGGGGATGTCAGAACTACACTCAAATGTTACCACACCAAGCAAGGCAAACTTATATGAAGGAAAGGACCCTGATGGGTCATATGGTATTTTACGAAAAATCGGCTAAGTCCCAAAATGGGGATGTCAGAACTACACTCAAATGTTACCACACCAAGCAAGGCAAACTTATATGAAGGCAAGGACCCTGATGGGTCATATGGTATTTTACGAAAAATCGGCTAAGTCCCAAAATGGGGATGTCAGAACTACACTCAAATGTTACCACACCAAGCAAGGCAAACTTATATGAAGCAAAGGACCCATATGGGTCATATGGTATTTTACGAAAAATCGGCTAAGTCCCAAAATGATGATGTCAGAACTACACTCAAATGTTACCACACCAAGCAAGGCAAACTTATATGAAGGCAAGGACCCTGATGGGTCATATGGTATTTTACGAAAAATCGGCTAAGTCCCAAAATGGGGATGTCAGAACTACACTAAAAAGTTACCACACCAAGCAAGGCAAACTTATATGAAGCAAAGGACCCATATGGGTCATATGGTATTTTACGAAAAATCGGCTAAGTCCCAAAATGATGATGTCAGAACTACACTCAAATGTTACCATACCAAGCAAGGCAAACTTATATGAAGCAAAGGACCCTGATGGGTCATATGGTATTTTACGAAAAATCGGCTAAGTCCCAAAATGGGGATGTCAGAACTACACTAAAAAGTTACCACACCAAGCAAGGCAAAGTACCTAGGTGAACCCTAGGAAGAAACACGGACCAAGTCGGATGGCCTAAGTCAATAGAACAAGTGACCTAGGCAAAGTTGTATGGCGCTGAGGACCCTGAAAAATCTGGTTAGTGTAGTTTAGACAGGGTAGGTTTTTGGGTCGGCCGAACCCCCTTATTTTGGGTTTTGGCCTCATCAAGAAGCTACACCTAGGCAAACTGCCTAGGGTGAAAGTGCGAAGACCAATCGAATAGTAAGACAAGTTTTGACCGATCGCCCTAGGCAAGCTTGTATGAAGAAAGGGACCCTAAGGGTCATATGGAAATACATGAAAAATCGGCTAAGTCCCAAAATTGGGATGTCAGAACTACACTAAAAAGTTACCACATCAAGCAAGGCAAACTACCTAGGCGAACAAATACACAAGTCCGAACCTGCGGGTTGAGACTTAGGCACAAGTTGCCTTATACATGACTTCGAACAAATACACAAGTCCGAACCTGCGGGTTGAGACTTAGGCACAAGTTGCCATATGAAAGTTGACGAAACACTAACAAGTCCGAACCTGCGGGTTGAGACTTAGGCACACGTTGCCTTATACATGACTTCGAACAAATACACAAGTCCGAACCTGCGGGTTGAGACTTAGGCACAAGTTGCCTTATACATGACTTCGAACAAATACACAAGTCCGAACCTGCGGGTTGAGACTTAGGCACAAGTTGCCATATGAAAGTTGACGAAACACTAACAAGTCCGAACCTGCGGGTTGAGACTTAGGCACACGTTGCCTTATACATGACTTCGAACAAATACACAAGTCCGAACCTGCGGGTTGAGACTTAGGCACAAGTTGCCTTATACATACATTGGCCAAATAAACAGAAGTCCGAACCTGCGGGTTGAGACTTAGGCACAAGTTGCCATATTATATTCGATCAAACACTAAGTAGTCCGAACCTGCGGGTTGAGACTCAAGACCGTAACAAGATGTCACTATACAAGTATAGTACAGGGATTATATGGGATACTCATGACATTAACCTAGTAGAGCATGCAAAAACCAATATATATGTAAACGATGCCCCTCCCTAGTTCAGCGCTTCAACCAAGTGATGACTTCAGAATGGCTAAATCAAATCGGTTCAAAACATACCATCGGTACCCTATTGAAACACACAAGTCGATATCAAACCTCATGATTGTGTAGTCCTCCACTGGTCCACGCCGCTTCGGCGGTCCTGGGTAAGATAGTTCATTCTAGCTTGCCCTATGTGGAAGAGGGCACATTACTCAATACTGTGGTGTTATGAACAAAGTATAGTCCTCCACTGGTCCACGCTGCTCCGGCGGTCCTGGGTAAGATAGTTCATTCTAGCTTGCCCCATGTGGAAGAGGGCATACAAGACAAAGTATAGTTCTCCCCTGGTCCACGCTGCTTCGGCGGTCCTGGGTAAGATAGTTAATTCTAGCTTGCCCTATGTGGAAGAGAGCATACATGAACCAAGAACGAAGGTTATGATCGAGGAATGATTCGACAACTAACCGATGGTATGAAATGTGAAGAATTCAAGCAAGCACACAATCAAGTCATCACTTGGGCATGCTCGATAGCCAACCCTATGACATTAACCTAGTAGAGCATGCGAAAACCAATATATATGTAAACGATGCCCCTCCCTAGTTCAGCGCTTCAACCAAGTGATGACTTCAGAATGGCTAAATCAAATCGGTTCAAAACATACCATCGGTACCCTATTGAAACACACAAGTCGATATCAAACCTCATGATTGTGTAGTCCTCCACTGGTCCACGCCGCTTCGGCCGTCCTGGGTAAAATGGAACATTCCAGCTTGCCCTATGTGGAAGAGGGCACATTACTCAATACTGTGGTGTGAAGTATAAAGTTCAGTTCTCCCCTGGTCCACGCTGCTTCGGCGGTCCTGGGTAAGATAGTTCATTCTAGCTTGCCCTATGTGGAAGAGGACACTTAATACTTCGTCTCTAAGCGGCGGCTTGACTCCTCCCTACGGGGAACGGGTTTACGCGCACAGCGGCGGCTTACGCACTATGGCAGTCATGGATGCCTTACGTTTCTATGAAAAGTGTGTTCCTCCCCTGGTCCACGCTGCTTCGGCAGTCCTGGGTAAGATAGTTAGTTCTAGCTTGCCCTATGTGGAAGAGGACACGAAGACTTACTGTGGTGTGAAGCATAAAGTTCAGTTCTCCCCTGGTCCACGCCGCTTCGGCCGTCCTGGGTAAAATGGATTCATCCAGCTTGCCCTATGTGGAATGAGGACACTTTATGTTTCGTCTCTAAGCGGCGGCTTGCTCCTCCCTACGGGGAACGGGTATACGCGCACAGCGGCGGCTTACGTTATGGCAGTCATGGATGCCTTACGTTTCCATGAAAAGTGTGTTCCTCCCCTGGTCCACGCTGCTTCGGCAGTCCTGGGTAAGATAGTTAGTTCTAGCTTGCCCTATGTGGAAGAGGACACGTAGACTTACTGTGGTGTGAAGTATAAGGTTCAGTTCTCCCCTGGTCCACGCCGCTTCGGCCGTCCTGGGTAAAATGGATTCATCCAGCTTGCCCTATGTGGAATGAGGACACTTTATGCTTCGTCTCTAAGCGGCGGCTTGCTCCTCCCTACGGGGAACGGGTATACGCGCACAGCGGCGGCTTACGCAAGTTAGTCACCCTCGGCAGTGGATCACTCGGCTCATGGATCGATGAAGACCGCAGCTAACTGCGCGTCATAATGTGAACTGCAGGACACATGAACATTGATAAGTTGAACGCATATTGCACGTCGTGGGAACCTACCATGATGTACAGATGACTGAGCGCTTATATTTGAGAAATGTATCGCATACATTTAACTACGCCGTGACACCCGTCACGAGACGTGCACCATGATGTTAACTAGGGTCGCGACGACCCGCTAGCATTAAAGAACCCGTGGTTTACAATATACTGGCATTGGAATTCAAAGTATTTAGAGCGTCCGTGTTCCCGCGTGAGGCGGAAGTACGAGGAGAAGGCGTGCTTGTGGTGTCTGTGGTGGTGTTTACTGATGTCTAGCTTCAGCTT